>NW_027499883.1:0-107587 GCF_021521415.1 Bidens hawaiensis | reverse complement strand
TTTTACAAAATGGGACCCAATTTGATTATCTGCCTTGGGCCTCCTAAAGGTTAAGTCGGCCTGATTAAGCATATGAGCTATTAGACATGCACAAACCAGTTAACTGGTTATTCGAAAATCAGTTAATTTAATAACTAGTTATTGGTCAACGGTCAGTAAGACCGGTTAATCGGGTCAGCTAGTAACTGGTTTTCAAGCACAAAAATCCTAGCAGGTATAACCGAACTGGTAATTAACTGGGAAAAAAACCGGTTTAAAAAAAACAATTAAAAAACCGGTTATTAACCGCTTCTAGGGCCAAAATGAAAAACCGATTACTAACCGCCGGTTTTTTCCGGGTAGAAACCGGTTAACTGGTTTGGATGTGCAACTCTATGAGCTACGAACATATGCATTAGGGAAGGAAAGGCACTAATGAAAATATTTAAAGGTTTCATGTAAACACTTCCACCATATACACTAAAAACCATTACTTGATTCATGAAAATATGTCAACAAATCTTTGATACATAACAAACTTCAGAAATCAACACAAAGATATCACATTTAATACAAATGATTTCACAAAGCTAAACTTTGTCTTTGATACATAACAAACTTCAGAAATCAACACAAAGATATCACATTTAATACAAATGATTTCACAAAGCTAAACTTTGCATATATTACATATTGACATTAAACTCACTCATTCTCACCATTGCTTAATATCATGATCAATTCCAACCCAATCAATCAAAGAGAACAAGAACTCTCTAAAGCTGACCTTGCCATCCTTGTTCCAATCCATTTCTTCTGCATTACAAAACAAAAACATCAAAAGCTTGTAACTTTTTGGTTCTTTTCATTCACGAAAATATTGAATATTCAAATCAAGAAAATTACTGAATCGGGTCTTGGTGATATGTGTAGGCGATTTCTCCATTGGGAAGTCCTCGTTCATAGCCTTGATCATGTCCGTCTTGTTTAGCTTTCCATCACCATTTTTATCAAGAAATAAGAAAGCTTCGATTATGGTATCAAATGTTGCTTTGAGCTCTGGAGATCCCACTGTTGGTGTCTGTTACAAGATTTCGTTTACGTTGGATTTTGTTTACAAATTTTATTAATCAAGTTGAAAAAATGGTCAAAAGGTGGTTTGTGTTAAAACGGGCAATTTTGTTATGAGTTGGGTTGACCCATAGCACGTCCGTTAATCTTTTAACATACAATTAGCGTGTCAAATATGATTAAAAAAATTATACTATTTCAATAATTGATTTGTTTGATATGTTTTCCTTTTAGCTAAATCTTTTTCTTTACCCGTTATAGATAAACATTCAAAAGCAAGGATGCTAAGCGGGTCGTGATCATGACTTGCCGGGTTCTCAACACGAAACCGAATATCATTTCAGACGTATGAACACAAACACAACACAAGGATTCGCGGGTTGAAACGAACATGACCCGTTACAACTCTTTTTTTTTTTTTTTTTTTGCATATTGATACTTTTTAAATTGCAATTTGATAAAAAAAAGACTAATTGAAGTAATGAGCCTCCCACTCGTTACTTCAATTGCGATAACGAAAAATCATTTCATTTTTTTATTTTTCAGTTATGCGTATGTATATAAAACAATGATACTTTAAATATAAAATATTGTGTCAATTTCTCTTATTTTGCCATAGAATACTAATCATTTTTATACACGAAACACGTTTATTTTAAAAACGGCTTAAACAGGTCAACCCACAAACCCAATCCGTTTAGCTAGACATGTTGGTGGTTCAACCAAAAACTGACCCGAACCCGTCTATCCAAAGCCACGAATTCCGTGTTAGGTACGTACCATGACTCGCGTAAAAAATTCACACCCTTAAAATCGCAGGTAAATAGAAATAGGGTAGGTTTTTATACAGGTTAGGTTGACCCAAAACATATTTTGTCAGTTATAGTATCGCTTAACTAAAAGATTTATGTAAATTCAATAGTAATATAGTATCTGAAATAGATTGATTTAGAAAGTTATATGCATTACAAACTTGACCCGTTATTCTTTACCCATTTGATCCGTTACAGGTACCAACCAACCCGAACCAACTTATTCATAGATAAATAAGTCAAAATGATAATTTACCGCATGAGATGAGGAAGGACCGGCTAAAAGATAAATAAGGCACAATAGAACAATGAACTCGTTGAATTGTATCCCATTGCTACCATCTATGTCACAAGACACAAAAAGATCTCTAATTTCCTCTGTGGTACAATCAAACTGCAACTTCTCTAAGCATTTCTTTAACTCCTCATTATCAATTGTTCCGTTTGAATCTTCATCTACAAAGGTGTCAACTTTTAGCAGTCAAGAAACTTTATAACACATGAATAAAAGCAAAAGAAGGTAGTAAAGTAATAAATTAGCAATCTTGTTATATGTACCGTATAATTCAAAAACACTTTGAATTTCCTTTAATCCTTCTTTGAACCGAGGAAACCTCAATATTATACTATTCATGGATCTGAAAGTGTTGTGTGTTTGTGTGCTGTTGTTCTTGGCCTCCACCATTTTTCTTTGAAGTCTGTTGTCTAACCGTTCGTACCGGCTTGGTGAATGGCAACAACATAGTATTCCTCCAACTTTGTTGGATAGTGACTTGAGTGAAGGGCATGTGTGAGGTGTACCTTTGAAAGACAAAATTCATAAATCATGATTTCAGATTGTACAAATATGAACAAAATCTTGAAAAATATACAAACTTGAATAATAGCACATGTTCATTTGAATGATAGCTAAGAAACCAACATATGATTCAATGAACTCAAGCAGAGATCTTTGAACCACAAATGATCAAATTTGTTGACTTTAACATATGCAGGTTCAGTAGGTTCATGAAACTATAAGATCAAACAATTAATTTTGAAATAAAAACTTACCCATTGAAGCTTTGATGATTTCAGAGGAGGTTGTATTAATTTTGGGCCAAGAAATGCATACTTATCAGTAAAAACTAAAAAGAAGATAAGGGGAGAAAGATGAGTGGAATCTGGTTATAGAAAAGTGAAAATGACTTGAGACTTTTGAATTAAAGATTGTTCTCCTTTTAATCCTCAAGGTGGATGGCTCAATGATAAGCATTGAGCATAAGGACCCACCAATAAAATTTCATCATTCTTCCAAAGATAAAAGTTTGCATTTTTAGGATGAAATTATACACCCATTTAGCTTTACATTGAAATTGAGATCTTACAAAGTGAAAAAAAAAAGGTTAAATAGGTAAACAACAGCCCAAATTGATAAAAGATAATCAGTTGTTTTGCAATTCATATTTCACAAAACTAAAAGGCTACAACAGTTGGTTGAGAATGATCAATGATCACAAATTAACAATAAATTTTTTAAAAAAAAATGACATCTTTAAGACACGATTTTGCATCAAGATATCCAAACATCATCCATTCGGCTAGCCTGGCCCGTTGGGCTACTGAACACGGCCCGTTGCCTCTTTTTAAGACCAGCTGCTTGTGGGCTCAGGCCTGCAGGTGAATTCACCGGGCTATTGTTTGTTGTCAAGCAACTGTCAACGCTGGGTGCGAACCCGCCTTCAAAATAAGCTGCAACTTCAGGAAGTGAAGGGATGGGAATGCCAGATGGCGGACAGTCATTGGCTACCTTTATTGCAAGTTCTGAAAGCTCTTCCCTGGCTGCCTCTAACCCTGCAGTTGCGACCGCCTGATCATTTAGAGCTTTACATGCTTTTTCCAAGATTGATTGAAGATATTTGCCTTGTGCTTCTATTCGAAGCTGGAGACGACGTTGAACCTGAAAACCGGCTGGTGGTTAATAAACAATAACCTTCTTTATACGGAAATGCAAAACCTTGAACCCAAAAATGTCATTTTTTTACAAATAGTTAAGTGTCAAATATGATTATACAAATATAATTTCTCAATAATAATCAATATTTTTGTAAAGGCTGTTGATATAAAGGCAACATTTTTTTATGGAAATGTAAGATAAAAATGTCAATATTTTACAAATAATGAGACTCAAATATTATACAAATGTATTTTCTCAATAATAATCAATATTTTTGTAAAAGTTGTTAATAAAACATTTTTTTTATGAAAATTTAAAATCCAGGAACCCAAAAATGTCAATATTTTGTAAATAATGAGTCAGCTATGATTATACAAAGTATTATTCAATATTTTTATAAAAATTCTTAATGAAAGATAACATTTTTTAATGGAAAAGTAAAATCTTGAACCCAAAAATGCCAATATTTTGCTATAACTAGAGTCAAGTATGATTATACATAATATATTTTCTCAATAATAATCAATATTCTGGAGAAAAAATTATAAGAGGGTTTTACGTATTAAAATATACTTTGGTCAACATTTGACCCGTTTGGTCTGTTTTCTAATGTGCGAATTTGAAAGAAATTTAGAGTTGGAAAATGCGTGTAGAGGTGGTCAAAATGAGTACTTTGTAGGGAAATGGTCGGGTTGACCCGAAATACTTATCATCCCATCTTTCTTATTCTTTATAAATAACTAGCCATGTGCCCGCGCGATGCAACGGTGTACGCGCAAACGCAACCGGTGTTAGTACGTTTGTAACCTCGCAACATTGCGTGCGTAACCCGACGGTGGTATGCATTTAACGTGGCATCGGGCGTGTAACCGGTGCCAGTAAGCGCGCCACATAATGCTTATACGCGAGTAATCCAATATGTATAAACAATGTCATCTGCGTAAATGTTGCTTGAACGCGTGCAACCGGTGGTGACAATCAAGAAGCAAAGATAAAATGTACAGTAATTTCAAATAAACTACTTTTTAACCCAATCCGTTTTGACGGACATGTTCCGACCCGAAAACATTTTAACCCGAAGCCCATTTTGACATGACCCCTTTCGATCTAAACCCATCCCCACATGAACAACCTTTTTTTTGTATTAATTTGTTCCAACCCTAACTCGCTTCGATACCATTAGCCAAACTTGCCCGACCCGTTGCCGGTAATAACTGGTAATCACGTAACATGCTAGTTTTTTTAAAATTAATAAACTATAGCAATATCATACTCAAATTAAAGAGAATAAAATGCTAATTTTTATGGTGTGATTTTTTAGAAAAAATATTAACGTGTGAAAAAGTTATAGCCGTTAAAAAGTCCTGGGGGTAGTTGGTTTAGAACTAAGGGGAAAATGTGTAAATATTTAATAAATTAACAAAACTTTATTGAAGTTGAAGGATCATTATTGTAAATTATTTTTGAATGTGAAAAGAATATATTATCCCTACATTCCTAAAATCCTATGCATTGTTGTTGTAAAGTATGCAACAAAAGTGGCACCTCTTAAAATTTAACAGGTCCCTCACTCCTATATTATATATAGTATAGATATAGATGTGATCAAGAAAATATATTGTTGCTAATAACATTATACTTAATTTCAAAACACGATTTAGCATGCCCTATGGCATCAAAAAACATTCTTGGTGACTTTCAACTTTGTTCAAACATCCCAGCTCACTTGGCCTTTTTCCTTTTTAACCTAACCTTTTGATTTAGCCCATTTGACCCATTATAAACTAAACAAAACCCGTATCAAAGAATTCTTTAAATGGGTCAAGATATGCCACCTTTGATGAAAATTTTATAATTTTTAAACTTTTGGTAGACACAAGAGACAGGTCACGTTAATGTTAAACGTGATTAAGAAAATACAGTATTATTACCATAATAATATACTTCTTTGAATAACACGATTTAGCAGTCCGTGTGCATTAAATATACATTTAGATGACTTTCAACTTGTTTGTCCAGTTCAAACGTTCAGCCCGTTTGGCATGTTTCCTTTTTAACCTAAACCTTTTGTTTTAGCCCGTTTGAGCCATTAGAAACTAAACATAACCTGAATCAAACAACTCAGAAAATGAGTCAAAGTTGCCACCTTTGACGAAAACTTTTAAACTTTTGGTGGACACAAGAAACGAGTCGGTTAATAAACTAACCTCTAACTGCTCATGCAATCTTCTTTGGACTTCCATTTGCACCCTCAAAGCTTCCGTAACCTGGAACCCACTGTTGGAAGAAACAAATAAACAGGGTTATTAAACATAACCTCATATGACATGTTTATAAAAATTTTATTTTGACCTTTTAAGAATTGAACATACTCGTTTGAATCTTGTGGCATCATTCTCGTTGATGATGTTGTGGATGAACCAGTGTCTTGGCTTTCAGCAATACAAGATGCTAAAAATAGGAGCAAAAATTAGTAATAAACAAATATTTAATAAAAATAATAAATGTCAACTTTATGCATCATTCTCATATGTTGTAAGATGATTACCATCTTTGGAATTCTCGGTTAACTCTTTGCAAGATTGTTTCCCCAACCGATATTTCTGCAAGAATATATACACAATATAAATCACAAACAAGAATTGTCAGACGGTGGTTAAATTACTTATATACTCTTATTTATGAAAATGACTAACCTGAAGATGTGACTTCAAATGATAAAGTGTGAGCCCTTTTACTCCCATTGTCCTCATAATTGTCTTTGGAGTCGTTTCTGAAATACCATAAAAATAATTTCATTATGTTATAAAGACAATAAATCACATAAATAATCAGCAACTATCACAAAATATCATCACTTGACAATCAAGCATAAGATATTAAACGTTATGAATCATTTAAATAACCGTGGCGATGAAAGAGTTTTAATAGAGTTTCAACTTTTTATTGAAGTTTTAGCACATCAATAATCAGTTTAGAGCGTTTGACTAAAAGGTTATCATCTTTCTGACTTTCTGATTATTAAGAGCCAAAAAAATAAGATTTCATAAGTGTTAAATTACCTTACCTAACTTTAACCACCCAACTATCTGATTAATAATTACAAATTATCTATTTTGGGATAATTCTTCTTTTCCTAGTCATAAATACTAGCATCCAAAGTCCAAACACAAAATGACTAATCTGACGTTTGATTCGAGGCGACAATTTCCAACATCACCAGAAACACGACACGGATATAATCAGGTTTTTGGTTTGAATATATAACCCGCATAAAAAAACAAGCCGTGTTTGAATTGACATGTTTAGCTAAGCATGTCAACCCACTAGCCCATTTATGACCCGCTTAACCCATTTTTTACAACCCACTCAAAAAGTTTACAACTTGGTTATTACCACCCAACCCGCAAACTCATTTGACACATTTAGATAAATGGGTTGAACGGGTCCTGTTCGGATTGTCATGTATAACCCCTTAAATTAAACAAGTCAACTCACCAACCTGTTTAGTTAAACATACCAACCCATTTACGACCCATTTAACCCATTTTCTACAACCCGCTTAACAAGTTTACAACTTGATTATTACCCGCAAACTCATTTGGCACACTTAGATAAATGGCTAAAAAGGGTCCTGTTCGGGTACACGATTTTTAAGTGTTTGTGGGTTAGAAATAAAGATTAGTGTTTTTGACCAAAAACCGTGTTAGTAAAATTAAATAATTATTGTTGCTTTAATAAGTGTCTTTCGAGCTACTGTTCAATCAATATGTTACGACCCGGCATGTTCCGCCACCTCTGGTCGGGGTGTGACGGCATACAAATACGGGTCGTGTTCGGGTTGAAAAATTCAGCCCGCCAACTCAACACGATTAACATCCCAAAATAAAAACTTGAATAAAGATCAATTTACCATACATGTATCAAACATAATAACTAATTATCCAAATTCACAATCAATATGCCCAAAAAGGTACCATCTTGATCCCAAATCAACTAATTTATGGCACCATAAATCATTTAAACCCAAAATGAAAGATAAATAAAGAAAAGTAAAGAAAGTAACTGTCGGGTCCACCGAGCTGAGTAACCGCATCGACAAATCTCTCATGGAGCTCCGAAGTCCACCGGAGACGGGGCTTCGGATCCGTGGTCAACACCAGGCACGGATCACCAACGAAAGTGGTGGCATCTAACTGACCCGGGAAGTCACCGTGGCCTAAATTGCTTATGGAGTGGATCCCAGAATACATTTTAGAGTTGAAATGGAAATGAATCAGGGTTTGATTTTGAATGGTGTGTTTAATGAAAACAAGAACAAGAGAGAGAGAGAGAGAGAGAGAGAGAGAGAGAGATGTCGTGTTCTTGAGTTGTCTAAATCAGCCTGTCGCTTTTGTTGGCAATATTTATTTATTTATTTATTTTATTTAGTGTGAAAAATTGAAGAAAGAAAGAAAGACACAACATGCTATGAGGAGTCCTGTCACTTCCTATACCTAGTAGTTAAACAATATTATTATCATACACTTTTTCTTCCTTAAATACATTTTAATTACAAAAATATATAAACTATAGGTGCCAAAACGGACGAGCGGGGTGGGAAGGTACGGTGGTTCGGGTGTTAAATAGGAAGTTATGGGTTCATTCTCATAATATATAATAATTAGTTGTTTAAAAAAAAGGTCAGACGGGTAACGTGTCACAACGGATTCGAATCAGGATGGTTGTTTTGGTTCGGTTAGAACGGGTTTTGATAATAATGTAAGAGTTGAATTCCGATCTACAAACAACATATTGGAGTTAATTGTTTGTACTTATGTTAAATGTTATTAATTATTTAGTTCAAGGAAAGATAATAAGGCAGACAAATATCAATTTTGGTATAAACTTACTTGTTGTAAAGCTAATGATAGTGTTTGTGGAGATGTGCTGAAAACAAACATTACTTCTATTTTACAAGATGAAGAGTATGATCTGGATAAGACCTTCAAGCTAACAAAAAATAATAGGAAAACCTACTAAATTGAGAGCAATACAAACACTTGATATGAAAAGAATAAAATCATCAAAATGTGGATAAGTTTGTTGGTGTGCGAAGTCGTAATCGAGAAAGGAACATGTCATATCGATCCAGCAGCACTAAGCTAGAAGATGGTGATAGATGTGTACTTGTAGCGCTTGAATAGGTCGGTCATAAATTGCAAAATCAAATATATGATTATTCATCAAGTTTTAATGTTGACACGGTTTATGTAAAACCACACCAATTTTCTCATGTTTAACTATTGTACGGTAAATTCATTCAAATAATCATACAAGAATAAATATGATTAGTGTGATGCAACACAATAAACATTCAGTGCTACAAATAGAAAACATCAATTGCAAAACCTGAACAATCAAAATTTAACTTAAATTTTTAAAAATCCTCTTTATTTTAAACATAAAAAGAGAATAAACATAAGAATGTGACTTAACTTAACATTAGAAGACGTCTTGACAACCAACATGTATTTATGCATTTTGATTTGACACTTTGGGTTTCTCCACAATTGAAGCTGCAGAGTTATTTAGATGAGTTTAACAACTCATGTATAGTAATGTTATGACTCCAAGATCTATCAATGTAGTTTTTTAAAGACTGGGTTTTACAATAGGGGGTAGCGACGCAAGTTATTACCTGTTTACCTACTGTTTCGATGTAATCAATGTCTTTTAGTTAATAACCCGAATAAACCATTGTTGTCTATTTTTAGTCCGAGCCAACCTCTTCATTCCTTTTTACTCTTAGAAAACTGTTGGGTCAAAACAATCATTAATAGTGATGCTAGTTATTTAACGTTTTTTTCTTCTTTTTTTTTTCAAACAACCAACACTCTTAATCATGTTAAACATATTAGTCAAAAAAAAAAATTTCAGGACTTGAACTCATGACCTTCTCACAAAGAAAACTTTTAAAAAGAACCTTCATGACTACTCCACCAAAATATTTATAATTAAATTTCTACGTATTGAGCCATTGACATGATACTATTAGAAAGAACAAAAGAAGAAAAATGATACAAGATATAAATTTTATCAATAATTGTAATATAAAATGTTATACGAAATTTTAACTGAATTTTAAATGATAGGCTATTATTCTTAATTGCTTATATATATTTTTAGTGGTGTTATATATATATATATAATCATTGATAATTTGACAATATTATAATTAAAGCCGTCTTTGGTAAATGTCCAAACACTGATTCAAACGGTGGGTGGACTTGATGATTGCAGTCCAAATATTTTATGAGATGCATACTGCAAATTAATCCAAGTGGGAGTGCGAATGCTTTTTTAATTGTGATGTTACATCTATAAATATTAAAATTATAGGGTTTCAAAAGCTTATCCAACCTTGTATCTTCATGTGGTAATGACCCGATGGGCGGATGACATTATCAATTACACTTTTTTTTTTCCTAAACAAAATGATGATGATATAGTGAAAAATGTCCTTTAAGAAGCATTAACCCTTATGCATTACCTTAGAGAGTTAAAGGGGGTAGGGTAGAGAGGACTTGTTCATTCACAAAAGGTACTTAATTGTTGATGGCTTCATTTTGATCATATGAATGTACTTAATATCAAAGTACAAACATGAATAAACATTGACATGAGTTAGAATGTTTTAACTACACACTCATTCAATGTTACGTTGATTTTAATTGTTATTCAATAACATTTTCCCTTTTAATTATCAAGAAACCTTAAGTGTTTCAAGGGTCGAACCCCATATACCAAGGGGTAGTTCGTGGTAAGTTGCTTATGATACTAGTGATAACTTGGATCAATGGCAACTAGGCCTAATAGTGGTAGTTATGAGCATAAGTTACGATCAACGAAGTTCGCGCTGACTGGTCTTTCTATTAATATAATTTTAACACTATCGATAGTTATAACCGTCAACTGAAAGTTTTAATGGCTCGCCATCGATATATAAGATCTTTTGTTACGGATGCATGTTTTCATAACATAACTTGCATGTGCATTCTTGTATTTATCTTTAAATTGTCCGATTGATTTTTCAAACGTACTATCAAAGTATTTCAATTTAAAAGTTATCTTAATACGCATGAAAGAGCTAATTTAGATATTTATGAATTATGTAACTACACTGAACATAAGTTGTCGTATTTACAACACTATGACACGGTAATGTATGTCCTTGATATATTAAGGCGTACGCCATGTAGACTTGCAAAGCATTTCGTAGCACCCCTTTGATTGTTTGTAAATGTTACCTTATTATATGTTCTCTCTTTATGTGCTCACCATGTGAAGCTAAAAGAATACTCTATGACTCTTCCTTTATGAATACCAGACTTCTTTTTAAAATACAACACCTTTTACGCATAATCATCATGTTCGTATATGCCCCATTCTTATAGCACCTCTTACCAAATTTAAAATATAGATTCAATAAGCTTTTGTTCAATGACATAATCATAGTGTCTATGCATCCGCCTTATAACTTGATTGGTTGAGCATTTTGTACGTCTTTAATTAGTTACAACACAACTATTCAGTATACGAAATATTTACTTTATCTTGGTCAACCTACTAGCATGGTATAACTATCATTCTCTCTTGACGGGCATTCTTTTTGACATGCCACATTTTTAAAGTTTTGTTTTATGCTTTTCACTTAAAAAAGATTAAAATTTTAATGTTTTAAGAGGTATATGTTTAACTTTTATTATTTTGCATAGTTACACTTTGTGATCCTGCTTAACACGCAACCAAATATTATTAACCCCGTTGTCAAGGTCGGCTATGAGGCAGGACCGAGTGGATAACATTTCTCATGTTGACCACGATTACAATGAATGACAAAGATGTGTCAATGACGAAAACAATATACAAAATAAGATGATTGGATTATAAGTATAACCATTGAAGAGAGACAAATTGTGTAACATCATTTTTGAGAGGGGAGGCCAAGGAGGATTGTTTGGTGTAAATCAAGTTACATAAGCAAAATGTGGATTTAAATGCATGCATCTAAGGGCGTGTTTGGGATTTCTTATTTTATCTTCTTATGAAGTAATAAGTTATAAGATACAAAGTTGTAACTTATGATTTATGCATTCACAAATTTTAACTTTTCCGGACACTTTATAACTCATAAGTTATAAGTTTTATAATTTATGAGGAGATAAAATTAAGCAATCCCAAACACCTCTAAGTTTTATGGATAATTATATTATTACCAATTAATATTATGGTGGAATAACGGGTGGCGGCTATTAATCTACTATCTTAACTTTTTATTTCTCAAAAGAAAGATTTTATATTATAAAATGAAATATCTTTTGCGATAATTCATGAATAAAATATATTGGATGGTTTAATAAGTATAGGAAAAATATCAACATGTCAACTAACCCATGTGATTTCTCTAGGGTCTAGAGTATCTTTTGTGATATATATTTCTTAAATATAAAATCTATGAATAAAAACTCAGAAAGGATATTTGGATCCTTTATATATATTCTACACCTGCCATTTTAAGTCCAAAGATTATAATTTTATATAAGCAAAAATGAAGTACATAGAATATGAAAACGAATACGTGGTCTGGTGTCGTGTGGTTTGGTTTTGTATTAGAAGACACAAGCACACCTACACTAAACCAAGCCGTTTTCCCTTTGCGATCCGAAACCAAAGTGGAATGATCTAAAATTGAGTTGAATTTGTTGACGGGGCTTAAAACTCTACAATTCAACTAGAGGTGGAAAATGGGCATGTCAAACGGGTCAGATAACTAATCGTAGCGTCCGGTTTAGATTGCCAAAAAATTTTAAGCTTTTATGGATTACTAATTTGTCATAAACGATTGATAACAGAGGAAAGTGAATATAGGGTTGTTAGACATGTAAGCAGTGACGGAGCTAGAAAAATTTTTCTGTGGGTTCGGGATTTTTCGGTGTTTAATTTTTTTCCGGCACCAAAGTTTTTGGGCCCAAATGGGTCGAGTCGGGTTAGTCATTCGGTGAGATAAATAAATTGCAATATCACTATAACAAAAAATGTACATCACCAACATTCATTAAAATGCAAAATCATATTTCATAAAAAAAAAAGATATTACATATTATAATTGTTCCCAACACATTTCATGTTTTGAAAACTATTCAAAACATTATCAATCGTGACTTTAAAAAATAACTCTTTTTCAATATAACAAATGCAAGCATCATATATAGTCGTCGGTCATCTGATTATGCAAAATCAAAGAAAGATTCATTGTGAGGTCTGCGTCGATTAAAGGCTTGAAGCAATCAAAGAAAGAGTCGGTCGGTCGGCGGTCGGTTGGTCGGCCGTTGTCGTTTGGTTGAAGTCTAACAAGTAAGCCGATGGTTGAAGCCTTAAAGCAATCTGGCAAAGGCGATGAGCCGTTGGCCGATTGGTCAATAGAAACATAATTTATCGGTCGCTGAGACGATGGATGTTTTATTCTTTTATTTAGTTTTCACTTAGATATTATGTTTAATAATGTTAATTGGGCTGAGTTTACTGGCAATTATATGAACATTTTGGACCTTTTTTATAATCTATATGGGTTATTATTGGTCCACTTAATGGTTGTTAGGAATTTTTGAAGTTTTTTATATTTTATAAAAAATTAATGGGTTCAAATATTTTTTTAAACGGCACTGGGTTCGATCGCCGAAAAGGAATGTGTTCGCTTGTTGATTCGATACTATAGGTTATATATAAAACCGAAAAAATACCGGATTCGGCCGAACCCGGTGTCCACAACGTGGCTCCGCCACTGCATGTAAGGTTACATTCGAAATCCATCAAAAATTAAGTCATTTTGATTAAAACCATCTAGAAACACAAAACTAAGTTGACATCAAATCATTATTCAATTTACTATCTTTTGTCATTATTCATATCCATGGTTTTCAAAATGAGTAAGTTGACATACAACCTATGGAAACTAGTTGATTATTTATCACATTACCATTTAAATGGACACAACCAATGAACCAATTATTAATTTCTAAAGTATTTTGACCTAATTAAGATACACATAAATAGCCTAGAAAACATTTTTTGGGTGAGAGAGAACAGAATTCCAACAAAATTTATTAATAAAGAATAAAAGAATTCAAAACTTAGTTAATTAAAGATCCACACGTCCGAGAAAATAAAAATAAAAAACAAATAAAATAAATAAAAATTGGGCCTTGCAATATGGATTCTTAATCCCAAGCCATCCAAATCCAATCCCACTTTCTCAAATCTAGCCCAAAAATGGCCCAATATTAACTTGTCACAAAAGGTCATCCAAATATGGTTAGTTCTTAAAAAGGACGGTGTTCAGGTCAATAAAGGTCATTTTAAAACGAGCCAGGTATTTAATGCGTTGATTATGGATAAAAATAATTTTACTAAAACAGCATTCAACTCTTTTTACAAAAAAGATTTCGAATATTGCATTCATTAAAACAGATTCTCGGCAACTTTCAACCCTTTTAGCTACATATTTATTCAACTACGTGTGGCGAACTGTTACGGGTTAGTGTAAATTACAATCGTTCTTTGCTTTATAATGGAGTTCATAATTGCCACCCCTCCAAACAAAATCGTGAAAGAGAGAAAACTACTCAAGTTCCCATGGAAATGGATCAAGACGAGACTAAAAAAAATCTAACGGGTAATTGTCATAATTTTATACGCATATAGAATGATGCATAGAAGTCAAGGGCGGACCTACCCTTATAGAACAGTGGTCGGTGGTCCCCTATAAAAAAATATTTTTTAGTACTATTATAATATAAAATTCCTGATCAACTCCTTAATAATATACATAAAAATACTCAACTGAAAAAAAAAAAAAAAGCTTCCAACCCTCAAAAAGTTAAAAGTTGATTAGATGGCAGTTGAACATACTCATCTTTTAGATAACTTGCAACTAGAAATTTGTCAAATCATAGCATTTCAGTTCAAACTTCGAACACCATTTACAACCGAAATCATTGTGTTAACAAACAGATGATCGAAGACAAGGATCGATACCATCTAACAATCGTTTTAAATCGTTTTAAAGTTACAATCAAAACTACAAATCTAACAATTTCCAAAAGACATTTCAAAACAATAGAAAAAACAGATCAAAACAGTTAAAAAGAGTTCAAGGCAACATATTGAAAGCTTGCTTTTTCATCCAACCTTCATCATCGACGTACGACATGCTCGTTAATTGTCGTATCTCCTCCTTGCTTAGCTTGCTTTCCCAATATACTCTTTGTGACGTCCCCGATCCATCGCCCCTACATTCATCCTCAGCAAACACCAAATCTTTCCTGTTTCAATCAACCCAAAATCTTTTAAAAAAATAAATACATGTGATTATATGGCTAGACTAGTTATGTGACGGGTCAAAACAGGTCATTTTATTATAAAAGACACGTCATGTGGGGCTAACCATGTCTACATTTATTTTAAACTTACACATAAACAATGTATTGAATAAGATTATCACTCAAATGAAATCTTTATATTAAAATTAAAGAAAAATATATGGTTTTTGATTAAACCGGATAAATAAGAGAGAATAAGATCATACATTGAGGAGCCAATGAAGTCACCATCAAGCCATCCTTGAGGAACCACAATGTTCGATAAACTCGAGTTATAGAATAGAACCTTAGCAAACCCACGCCACGGTCTTCCCAAATAGGTTGTGCCGTTACCAACCACATTGCAATCTTTGAACACAAAACCATTGTTATCACTAGCAGAATCCCTTGATTGGGCGGTGATAAAACCCGGTTGGGGACTCAAGAATCCCGCGATCACAGAAATAGTACACCTCTAAAAAATATATAAAATAAATTAAAAATCAGTTCTACAATTAAAATGACATACTACAAAAAAAACACCATAAAATGTATTTTGACAAACAATTATTCACTTGTGACACCTGTATATAAGAAAAAAAAAAGTTTAAGCTAAACGTACCATATACAATAATATTTGACAAAAAATAATAATGATGTTGGTACATTAATGATTAATCAATAATCACCTCATATATAGACCGACCGGAGCCCATGATGAAGTCAACCGCGCCTCGTATCGAACACAACTTAAAGTAATGTCTACCCGAATCATCCCACACCGTATCTTGAACACCCATGAAACCACAACGGTAAAAGGCAGATTTGTCACCGGAGATCTTTGCCGCCACCGCGGGCATGATGGGATTGCCGTTACGTCCCAAAGGGTAGTTGTATTTATTCTTATAAAACAACATTAATTAGTTAATTAATGTAATGTAACGAAATTAATTATTAAGTAACAGTATTACAAGGGTGATGTGTACGTACAACAAAAGTGATACTCTTGACGACCACCTCGTCAGCTTCAGAAATAAATGTGGCGTCGGTTTCAATGGATTTATGAGAACCCCAAACAACATATGTTTTTCTTTTACCTCCTCCTTTTAGATAAATCATCGGTTTATTATGTGGGATTTTAACCTGTTCACTGCATGCACAAATAACTTTTAATAAAAAAAATCATAAAATAATAGATAAAAATAAAATATTTAAGGAAAATCAATAAAAATAATATTGTAACTTGTAAATGAAGTGCAATAATCAGTCTTAACTCTTAAAGCTAACACAAACAAAAAACATTTAAAAATCTAACATGAATCTAAATTGTCACAACTTTATACAGCAATATTGAAGTGTAAAACATTTTAAAAGAAATAATTTTGTAAAAACTTTAAAAGCATAGTGTTAATCCATAACAAACAATAAATAAATAAAATTAAGATGAAACCATAAAAAACAACATTGAAGATGAAGAATAAAAGAAACATACTTCTTGTCAAACATAAATATCATAATTAAATCAAAGTTACACACAAGAAATAATTTTGTAAAACCTTTAAAAACTTACATTTAATCCATACAAAAAAAAGAGATATATAAATATAATTTAGATGAATCCATAAAAAATAATATTAAGATTAAAGATGAAGAATAAAAGAAGTATACTTGTAAACGCCAGTTTTGACATAAACACATATCCATTGCATATTATCAAAAGGTATGGCATCAATAGCTGACTGAATGGTGGTAAAGTTTCCCTGGCCAGATTGATCAACAACGATTGTTTGATACTTCGCCGCTGTCCTTGCCGCCGCCGCTTCAACACTGGCCCAAGACGGCTGTCTTCTTCCACCACCTTCTGATCT
This sequence comes from Bidens hawaiensis, assembly GCF_021521415.1. Lineage (NCBI taxonomy): Eukaryota > Viridiplantae > Streptophyta > Magnoliopsida > Asterales > Asteraceae > Bidens > Bidens hawaiensis. Next base: position 90,522 of record NW_027499883.1, on the reverse strand, counting down.
TGTCAAACAGATAAACAACACAAGAACAACTAGAAATCTTTCAAGAACTCCCATTTTTTTTGGAGTTAAATTTTTGATAAAAAAAAACTCCAAAGAGATTTGTTTGGAGAAGAAGAATAATATTGGTGATGTGGGAATGTATGAATGTTAAGAAACTTGAAAGGTTTTTATAAATGTTAAGTGAATAAAAACGATTACTTACTAGTTTTAAAATGATTTAATGAAGATTTTTTTACGCCGGGACATTTTATATTCCTGTAAATAATTTTTTTCTTAAAATGGAGAATTTTTATTTTTATTGTCATTCATAGCTTTAATTAACTCTGAATATCTATTTTTGCATCACTAATTAATACTTCTAGTATATGGTTTTGTATTTATATATTCATTGATATTATAAAAAACTGAATAATATATGTTTCAATTTATGTGAGGTGTGTTCACTAACCGATGAATTCATCGGTTATTCACTTATCCCTCGATCGTTTGAAAGGTTTGTAGGAAATCATGTGTTGATTAATTTCCCCTCTATTAATCTCTAACGACTGGTAGATGATTAGTTTTTTTTTAGTGAAAGTTTCGTTGGAAGAGTTTTCATGGTAGCGTTTATTTTGGCGTAATATTAAATAATTTATGTATAACAAAAAGCTTATATTATTTTCACTAACATGAAGCACGTTGCACAAAGTAACATTTAAATTTGTGTCAATTGAACTTCATTTTTTTTTCAACACCAAAAGTATAATTCAAACATAAAAATATTATTTTCACTGGATACTTCTACAAATATGGTAAATGTAGGTTTCAGAGGAATTATTATTTTCAGTTACCTAACAAAAAAAAGAAAATAGAATAATTTCTAAATATGGAAGTCTTTTGGTTTTTGACTGTCAGTGCGTGTTTCTAGTTTTAGGTAAATAAGGAAAAAACGATATTACAATAATCACCGAGAATAACTATGTTTGCATATTTGTATTTTGTTTACCTATCTAGTTAGAATTTTTCCTCTGTAATCATCAAAACATAAATATATCTTACTTATTTGTTTTATTTTTGTTGTTTAAAAAAACTAGGTTATATTTATATGATAAACTAGGTTAGGTACCCATGTCTTACATGGGTTTGACAACTTAAATTCTATAACTGATAACTTTTAATAAATAAAGTTCAATAATATATTAAACAAGTATGAAGTTAAATTACAACTACTGTTCACAATCTTAAAAATAAATCATAAATCTCTAAACACTTCTTTCGATACAACATTAAACGATACACTAAAAATATAGTAACAACTAAAGTAAAATAGACTTACGAGAGCATAAACGGTACAATCGGAACAATACAAACCATTCATCACTAGAAGAAAGCTTTCGATCAGTCGAAGAATGTGCAATAAAAGAGAATCAATAAGGTTTTGATCGGCAATATATGGATAGAAATAAAGAGATTACGGTTGCGGGGGAGAAAAGGCAGGTTGGGTTGAGTTAAAGATCCACGTGTTTTTAACAGTGACCCTTTAAGTAAGTTTTAGGAGCTAAAATGTTTCATATATATGTAAATGTTTTCTTATATATATATATATATATATATATATAATTTATATTAGACAAGTTAAATAATGAAAATGTTCAGTTTATAAAAATGTTTATAAACAAACCTAACGTTTTTTTAGATAAAATACGTTTTGTAAAAGCAATTAGAAAAATCATTAAATAAAAAGTATATATTAATGTATAATTGATAGGAGAGAGAGGTGGAAAAAAAATGTAAGAATGCATAAGAGAATGACATGTGACAAGAGAAAACTTTTATTTATTATATAGTATAAAAGTATAGATATAGATGTCTTGCAATATGTAAATTTGAATCATTCTTTTTTTTTCATTAACGTGTGATAATTTTATGAGCTAACTGTTTGTTTCACATATTTACTTCATTTGAGTGAAAAATGGGTTATGTACATTCAAAAACATTTCCAATGACAAATAAAGAAAAGATGGACTGCATTATATGACATGGAATTGACGAATAAATATTTAAGAGAGAGGAGAAAGAGAGAGAAATGGTTTTCGTTAAGTTATAAAAACATTAATATGTTTCAGAAAAGAAAACTTAATCATAGCTTATTTTACACCATAAGAGAAGCAAGAACCTTAATCATAGCTTATTTTACACCATGAAAGAAGCTGTAATTGTAAATCGTGTGATTTAGGATTATGGAGATATAAATGGTAAAATCATTACACATTTTTATACATGAAATATTATTATTGGAAAAATCAGCTTACTCGATATTGATTTTGTTTCAGTTTATATAATAGAAAAAAAAAACTAGTTTCCTATTGACTAAATCAACGACGAGGATGTTTTAAAACCACCAATATTTAAATCAAAATAAATTATTATTTTATAATCAATGAAATTTACCTTCATAAATTTTATAACTAAAACTTCTATGCTAAGTTTAATTTTTTAACAATCTTTCAGTCATTGGTTGATCGCATAACTTTATAAATAATATGATACAAGAAACATTGATTTGAGTTTTGAAGTCGTTTCAATCTAACGTTGATTTCAAAAACAACGAATCTTAAATACGAAACGGACATTATAAGAAACACACTCACATAGCAACCAAAAAAGTGATTAAAGAAAGGCTTAACATGAAATGTAGAGTTAAAAAAGTAACTAAACAAACACATGATCTGTCATGAAAAAACCATAAATTGGAAAATAACTACACGTGACTCGGTTATAATGTTTTCCAACTCACCAGATGCAACTGAGTCGACTCAGATCATATCAAACTGACTAGAACAGTGATCATGAGCTGTATTCAAAAAGCTGGGGTGGTTGAGGCTCATCATCTACAGCCATGGCTGCAGTAGACCCTGTTTGTGCAGGATCGGTTGCACCTGTGGCGGTTGATGTGGGTGCATCGGTTAGAGCCAAAACTTCTGGTTCGGTCGGGCGAAGGTCTTTCAAGAGAACAAAACCAGATGCAGCTGGTTTTACTGGTGCGTATCTGCTGTCTTCTAGAAACTTGATGAACTTCTCTTGTGCGGGGACCACTCTTGCGGGGTTGGTTAGAATCTCGAATGTTGGTTCGGGTTCAGCCTTTTTCTCTTTCTCGGTCGCAGGGCTATCCACCTGTCAGATGCATTGTAAAAGATTTTACATTTTGTTCAGGAACAGAATTTTGACCACTTGGAATCGGTTGACTGGTCAAATGGAATGAGCAAGATTTTGATCAAGTTGAACACACCAGGCGAGTCAAGTGAGTTAAGCGACAAAAAGGTCCTATTTGAATGTTTTCAACCCCCTAGACCGATTTAATCATATGAGATATTACTTACTATAATATAGGTTTTGTAGAAATTTTTAAAATAACAATTAAAAGCCAAACACAAAAAAATGGTGAGGTCAACCAACCCAACCTGTTTTCAGCCTATTTAAAAAAATACCTTTCGATCATACCAGGTACCCGTTTGACCCTTGCTAAATAATTTTAAAAAAATAACTTTTTGGCCCGACCAATTTTGACCCTTGGACCCAAAAATCCATACCTGCATTGAGTCAGCATCCTTTTCTTTCCCTTTGGCAGAACTTGATGAGTCAGCTGCAGCAGACAACTTTTCAGCATTAGCTTTTTCAGCTTCCTTCTTGGTAGCCCTAGCTTTGGCTCTTGCTGACGTGGATAAAACAGCTGTGGGGAGTTTTACAGCTGATGCGGCGGCGGGGACAGTTGTTGGTCGAGGGTACTCGAACAAAGACGGTTTTGCATGTGATAAAAATTCAAACTTTGGTACTTTCAAGTCATAGTTGAGTCCAATTAAAGCTGTAGGAGAGAAAGCTAAACTAATGAAGTATATGAGTGGGTACCAGTACCAAAACTGACTGAAAACCGCAAGTCCAATAACTGCAGTCATTTTGTCATGTTTGGTTTTAGAAAGTAATTTAATGGTAACGTTTCTTCCACCAGCATCAAGAATTCCAGACGCCAAAATAGCTCCCATCTTGCTCATTGTGTCTTCATGTTTATCGAGAATGATCTTTTCCAACTGTCGTCTGTTGAAAATTTAGAGCATGTGCCGAAAAGAATACATTCAGAAGGTTATAAATGGTTGCTCAAAGTTGTATAAAACAAAAAAGAAACAATAAAAAAAGACTTTATAAGATTGAGAACTTGCAGGTTGACCTATGTTGACAACTACCAAAAGATACTTCGTTACCAAAGTGTATTTCATTATGCATAAACCTACTATATTATTTCAAATCTAGCACTATATTAAATAAACTGAGATGATTTCTGAAATCATACTGAATTAAAACGTTAACTCAGGTCTATTTATGTCATTAACTTTTTTATGCATTCCAAAATGTTTTAACTAAGTGTCATTTTCATCCACAAAAACTAGCTAGAAAATGTACTTTTGTACTAGTCTTACTTAAAGTTTTAAAAAGCTTTATTTCGTTTACTTTTATTATTATTAGCTTTTGATCAAAATAATGATTAAAGTAGCAACTACATTATTCATTTTTTCATACAGATGTGTAATCCAAAAAATTTATAAAACAAAAGCATTATAAGAAAAGAGTTTTAGGCAAACCCCGCCTGTTTTGAAAGCCCATTTGACACCTCCAATAAAAAACAATGCAGACTTGTATGTTGAGAAAAGAATACCTGAAGGCGCCAACACGAGAGTCACTAGCTTCACTGGTTTGGATCATGACCATGGCCATTGCAATTAAGGCACCTTGACGAACAAAATCAGTTACATCGGATGTCAGAGGTTCTAACAAAGATATGGCTTCACTTAGCCCAGTACCAGCACATGAAATGCCTACCGCCATGGCAGCACCATACCGCACATGCGGGTTGTAAGACTCAGACAGTAGGGCCACCGTTTTTGGTGTCTGCAATAAACATGAAATAATTATCATATTTAGAAGGTATCCAAGTGTATAACTAATCTGTATAAAAATAGAGCTCATGTGTTACCCTACTATACAGTGGCCCTGCTATAATAATCAATATACAATAAGTTTTCCTTGTTCAAGTTCGTATCAGAGCCGAACATATAAAAAGAAAATTTGAAAGTAAGCTTACAGGAGAACCAAAATTGTATTATGAACGCATAAAACCTCATAATAATTATAATAAACAGCTAGAATATTATTGGCAACCAACTTTAAATTAAGCACGAGATAAAAACCAACTTGCACTCCAAAATCAATTTAGAAACCAAGCTAGATTTTATTTACTGATTGTATCAAATGATCTACTGAAATCAACAGGTCAGAAGGTCACATTTATTTCCAAAAAGTACAGTCTAGGCAGAAAGTGATTATAGTCAACCCAAACCATACTTAAAATTTACCCATTCTGCCACCTCTACTACATATGTTTGAACCACTATTAACAAAAAGAAACAACAATAAAAATAACTAGAGACTGAAGAAAACAGTTCAAACCTGTTCTGGGTCATTGTAGAGAACAAATCCAAGGGCCAAAACAGCAGTCCGTCTGACATCATCACTGACATCAGACACAGCAAAGTGAAGTAATTGGCGAATAGCCTTGTTATTTCCAGTTCCTCTGTATGCCAATGCTAATGCATACATCCCCCCATAACGTAGGATGGCATCTTGATCCAGAGTCATCTGTTCAATTAGAGTGTCTGCTTCTTCTTCTCTTCCATAAACCGTGAGTGCAATACCCAATGCTAACCCCCTACAAAACAAAATTCTGTATCATTAACAATTTAAAAAACCATAATAACAAAAAGGTTTAAGGATGTTTATTTAATTTACCTTATAATTTTTTCATGTTGTGTTTCGTGAGCATACTGCAGCATATCTGTGGCATTCTTACTTCCGGTCCCCACCATTAATAAGCCAATGCTAATGCCTGCAGCTTCACCTGCAACAGCACTGTCAGTGAAGAGGACAGTTTTTATCTCTTCATATATATCATTATCAGCAGTCCCTAAAGCTGCCAAGCCAAGACCTAAGCAAGCACCGTGTTGAACCACCTGAACCAAACAATATAGAGAATAAACATAAAGGATGTAAATACGGGATCATTTGATAATCTGAATGTGATTAAGAAACATGAAAATCAAACACGTAATACTGTGAATCGAAGTTACAAAATTAGTAAAATAGTTGGTTTCTCACAATATTAGTAAAATAGTTACAAAATCAATTTTAGGTAGAGAACTGGATGAACCACATACTCCACCCTCTCACTCATATTATATCGGACCATGCGTGGGTACAAGTGTTTATTCAGTTCGTATAGTTCTCTACTTAAAAACTGGTTTATCTACAAACACATACCTACATGCATGTAGATACATGCATATAAATTATATACACACATAAACAAACATGGATATATAATACATGTGTGTGCACGCCCGCGTATGTGTAGTGTCTTATGAGAAGCTAAATATTCATGAGATGATGAGAAGCAAATTGATACATATTAAAGTGCATTAACAAAATTATGAACGAAGTTCAAAATTTATGGATTGCTTTTCTTCTCATGAACATTTAAGTCCACATTTAATCCTACTTATACATATATACTCACACACACATATTGATGAGATACGGTACATGTAAACAGCTTCTTATCCAAAAAAGTAGATTTTTGTGCCTGAATATACATGTGTGTGTGAAGAAGTTTATGATTTAAAAAGGTTATTAGACAATTACCTCCACATCGGTATTGCTTAAGCTCTCCCTTAAGAACTGTTTGATGCCTTCTCCATGGTTTGCATGAATTAAACCCAAAGCATAGAGGGCCCCACCTTCAGAATAAGGACTACCACCCCCGGACCCACTTTGAGGAAGGTAAGGAGCCATGAGTGATCTTCCTTGCTGAAGATGGCCACCATGAATAACACCTAGCCCAGCTGTTGCACTGAATTTAGCCCAGTTTGTGGCTCTGCTCAGCCAATCCTAAAATCATATGCAAAGTACAAGATAATGATAAGATTTAGATTTGGTAAAAAGACTTAGCAATAGGAGAGAAAAAATATAGTATAACAAAAAGCATATATACCAGATTCTCCCTTAAAAATGTGTCCACAGTTGTTCCAGCATGCATAAGGGCGTTAGCATATATTGTTGCACTGTGGCAAACGCTGTTTCTCATCTCGATTGATTGCTTTATTGTCTTGAGAATAAGTAGATCCGACCTATAAAAGACAGAATATTATAAGAATCTTACAGCAACTAGCAATAAAGACCAAACAAAAGAGACAAGAAAACAGTTCAAAACTTCATAATTCAAACAGTTCCAAAGTCCTATTATGACTGCAGGTTTTAAAATAACATGATCTTCGGAACTGGGCAAAAAAGTATTTCAGGGTCAAGTGGTCAATAAAGCCCATACTGAAAAATAATCCCATATGCCATGCTGTTCGACCTGCACATTTTGCCACCTTTAGAAAAAAAAGGTCTAGACACAAAATGAAAAGTTTGCTCACTTGTTATGGCTGTATAAAAACTGGAGCTTCAACTGAATAGGAGTTTCACCCGACAAAATTCCCTTCATTTTAGTCAACCTCTCAGCATAGGTCACTTCAGCCGGGTCAGATTCAGGCCCTGTAGCAATAAGTGGTTGGGTTTCATCAGCCATTTGAGTGTCCTCTGATGCAGAAGGATTTGGCTCCGTGACAGCTGGCACTTCAGGTTTCAACTTGGGACTTGACAACTTATCTCTGACTTTCGATAGAAAAGCTTGGTGCTCGTTTTCAATCAAGTCAAAAGCAATTTGAAATGCCATCAGTGCATCATCTTTGTTTTCAGATCTTAAAAGTTTCTCTAATATGCTTGCAACACCGTCAGGTTGATCAAGAAACATAAGACATTGGCAAATGTTTAAGTAATCTGGGGATGCCAAATCTTGATATACCTTGACAAGAAGAATAAGTACCTACCCATTTTCCACACAAGTCAGTAAAGCAAAATCTTGAACATCAAATGTAAGAAAAATTATGCAATATGCGTTAGGTACGTATGATAAGTATAAGATAATAATCATATTACCTCGCGGCGATATTCTCTCCTATTGACAAAAGTATTGGATACGTTCATGCAATATGCCAGAGTTGCGTGAACATTATCACCGTTTATAATTGCTTCTCTGAGTTTATCCAACCTTCGGCATTCAATTGACGTTCCAATTGCTTGTTGATACTTTCCGTCGGTTATACACCTTCAAGATTTATAAAGAAAAGAGAAAAAACAAGAGTATGTTAAACACGTGTGTGTCTAGATTCAGTCCATTTCCCTAATTAGGGTGTAGTATAGTTTAACATCCCTTCAAATTTCAAGTATCATAACCCCCTTTAAAACACTAAAACTCTCACTTCCCAGGATTCCAGAGTAAAACAAAATTAGTTACTTATAACAGTGTCTAACTAGATAAACAAAGAGAGCATTACGTGTTGAGTTGCTTCATAGTTGGTTGGTTCTATTTTATTTATTTTGAAATGACTCTAAGAGTGAAAATAATATTACAAAAGTTCAAAATGGATAAACAAAAACTCAAACTTTTAGAAGGGTATATATGAAATAAATCCTTAGTAGTAAGGAGTAATTTATTCCCTACGCATGAAAAGAGACAAATTATTTGGTGAGATTGCTACTGATATCTAGGGTTTTTAGGAAAGACGATTGACCTACCAAAAATTGGTCAACCACTTTCTTAGGTTATTAATTATTTTGGTTCAACAAACTTGCTTTGTTGTATCAGAGACTATGCAATCCTCAAAATAAAACAAAAGATGAAAGCATACGTACTTATCAAGCATTCTCTCCACGATTGCCTCCAACCTAGGGTCCACATTATCAAGCGCTTCCTTTAATTCTGCTATCTTTGTTTTCATAGCTGCATACTCATCAATAGCTTTTCCTGACCAAAAAAAACATATGAAAAGATCATGGGCGAGGGTCCACAAACAAAAATATATGGTTGGTAACTAACACCAATATAAAGTAGAAGCAAATACGAATATATGATCAAGTAAATGCAATCAACAACATTTAACACAAAACTTCATGTGTGAAGGACTAACCAAGAAGAGTATGAACATAATCAGACTCCTCAGAAACATCAAACAAATTGCCAGCTCCAAGGGCATAAGATAATGAGTCGTTAAGCTCACTCAAGTAATAGAAAACCTGCAAAAAAGAGAGAATGGGCTATTTTCACGTGCCATAATTATAAACAATAAACACACATCCTGCAGACACAATCGGTTCTTTTGATTGGTCTAGCGTTTCCAAAAACCTTTTAATCAGTCACTAAATCTTGTAAAGCAGCCAACTGTCTTTAGAAACATGTACCTTTGAAACTAGTAAAGCAGCCAACTGTCTTTGATCAAACTGTTCGTCTTCATATAAACTCTCGCTGGTTTTAAAAAATTAAAAAAATCCAAAACATATTAGTAAATCCACTGGAGAATACTTCATTAACCGCAAAAGCTCAACAAAGTTACAAAACTATAAAAACAATAGCAATCTACCAAAAATAAGACCATAGAAAATAATACCAACTAGAATGCCAACATACATAAGCAATGTCTTATAATAACAAAGAAAAAAACTTGACAGTAACAACAAAAGAATCAAAATCAGCAACAAAATAATAACAGCAAAAGAAAAAAGCCTAATAATAACAAAATATAAATCAACATATACTTATACCGCCTCGTAATCAGAAATCAGCAAATACGAGCACAAAAATAGCAGCAAACACTTATAAAAAACATCTAGGTGTTTTCATGTTAAGAAGTATTTGTATTTGATCCTGAAACGGAAAATAACAATAACTTTCTACTCAAGCCATACTGGTAAAACGTTTTCAAACAAAGGTACTTGCAGAATTGAGCTCATGTGGTTCAACACACGATACACTTATCTACGGGATCTAATAATTAATTAGTTAACTAGTTCTAGGGCTAAAATAATAAGATAATGAAAAAGAGAGAATTAATACATGACAGTGACGCTGGTAGAGATCTCAGGCCAGAAGTAGTCGACGAAGGCGTTGAGATTGGTGAGAGCGTGAAGCTTCAGAGCCGGTTGCGACTCGATAAGCATCGCCAATAGACCGGCCGCCGAGCTCACCGTTGTCGCCATACTTCAATGCCGATTCGATTCACTGGATCACGGTTAGGTTAGGGTTTGGATTGGATTGATTTTGAATACAAAGAAATAATAATAATTCATTCATTCGCTTTCTTTGGGGAGGGGTAAGCTGTCTGTATATTTACTATTCTTCTCCTTCTATTTTTCTGTTTCTCAATTTTTGCCCCTTATCTTTCTTGATATTACTGAAACGAAGAAAGTGATCATTGTATAAGGTGATAATTAGTTTTGAGTTGGTGAAACACTTGGGTGTTGATGGAGCAATTCCAGACTCGGGAATTGTGATCATAGAGTTGATTAGTTAACATTCATTTGAACTTCTGTAAATAGGTTTGTCATCTATAACTCTTTCAACTATATACTTATTGCATATCTTACGTATATAGTTTCAAGAAAAGTTTACCGAACAAGATTAGCATTGGCACGTTTTAATCAAATAAATATTTAAGAAAACATAGTTACCCCGCCCTCATCCTTTCTAGTTTTCTACGGTTCTCATCCTACTACTTTTGGGTTATAAACGCTACGTGGTTCTCGGTGCTCGATTAATGCTATAATAACCCAAACTTTTGTATTAGATAACAAACGAATAACCATAATTTTAATATAAATATTATTTTAAACTGTAAATGGTATAATTAATAATAATAATAATAACATCAACGGATGAGTGTTTTGAATAAAATATGAAATTTAAGAATTTGAGTTTGAGCAAGTTTACATCTTGTAACATTCCAGCGAAAACTTGAGCAACAAACAACTAACTTATTTAGGAATTTGATCACGCTTATAACTCGTTTAATATATATATACACAAACGCGATAAGACTCCAACATAACAAAACCTTAAATCTCTGTATCTCTCTGCCGTATACACCACCGCCGCCGCCCTGCAACTCGCCGGAGAAACCGCTGGCACCGCAGCCACCGCTACGCGAGTTCGCGCCGACGCTACTAGTAGCCGACAACCGCTGCCACTGCTATCTTTGTTGCCGGAAACCACCACCAGCGCGGTTGGTTGTTTGAAGAAAGCCGCCCTATTCGCCGAAGCCGAAGCTAGCCGCCGAAGCTCTCTGATTAAGCGATACAGCTGCCGGAATCGAGGACTCCTCGCCGTTCCGTCTTTTGTTCATATTCCATTAACTGTTGTCACGCCGCCGCCGTAGCCACCATTGAAGGTAACCCAAGATCGATGCATGCTTGAAGTTTTGTTTCTGTTTGAACAACTGATCCAATAAACGGAAACAAATAGTTTATGTTTTTAGGGAGTTCGTGTGATGTTTTCAAAACAAAACAAACAAATGGAGTTTAGTCCACTGTAGCTAATTTCTATAAAATTGTTCCTACAGCCTGATCATCGAAAATAAAAGTTTTATATTAAATAGTTAAACTTTATATCAAACATGTTATTATTCTCAACGTTCTGAACATAAGCTTTTGTTGTCAATTTATTTATAGATTGGATAAAACTCTATATTGGTATTATTAGCCATAAACTTTGAAACTCGATCAGAAGGTTGTTCAAATAATAAATTAAATCATTGTATAATATAAGCTGTTAATAATTGGTAAAATAATTAATTTAAATAGTGCATCAATACCAAAACATAATCATGAATACCAAAGCAAACTCTAAATTATAACATTATTGTAGGATCACACGACATTTAATCAAGTTTAAGTCTTCTTACAGTTTTTGCTATTCGCTGATAAGGTACGGATTCTGTTTCTTGTTACTTCATAGTACGGTTTCTGTTTTTGTTACTCTTAGTATTAATTATATTCTGTTACTTGGTAGTACGGTTTCTGGTTTCTTTCTCTAATAGTATTAATTATATTCCGTTACTTCGTAGTGCGGCTTTTGTTCTCGTTTACTAATAGTATTGAATCTATTCCGTTACTTTGTAGTACGGATTTTCGTTACGTGTCGGTTATATTTTGAGTTCAGTTATTTTATATAATATATTTTAGTTATATGTTTTTAGTTTTAGTACTCTGTTACCCGAGCATTTCTGACTTGTCGTTGGGGCGTCAACGACATGGCACTTATCGTGACAGTGCGTAATCAAAGTTCACGGCGTCTCTGAAAGTACTCATGTAGTACCTTGGCCACTTAGAGGCGTATAGATCGATCTTAGCTCCGACTCCTGACTCCTGACATGGCACTTATCGTGACAGTGCGTAATCAAAGTTCACGGCGTCTCTGAAAGTACTCATGTAGTACCTTGGCCACTTAGAGGCGTATAGATCGATCTTAGCTCTGACTCCTGACTCCTGACTCCTGACTTCTGTTTGAGATGGAACAATGTGTGCACGCCACCCACACCGTCTCTTTGGTGCATGGACTAGCTAGCTGTGTACCCCTCTGTTTAGGCTCTGGGTGCTTCCGTATTACACGACCTATTTATTTTAACATCATCGTCGTGTATTTTAGTAATTATATTTTGTTTCGCTATATTTCTGGTCCGTTTTGATATGTGTATACGCATTTGGTTAAATTTGAGTATATTCAGATTACGTCCCGATCGTGTATCGGATTATGTTTCGCATTTAATTATAGTTCAGTTAAATGTTACACGTTATATGTTACACGTCACACATTATATGTTACAAGTTATATGTTTCTGGCTCTGGGTGTTTTTGTTATAGTTCTGATATATTTCCGCATGCGTTTGACCATGTTCTGGCCAAGTGTCGGATCATACATCCGAATTTTGTTAAGTATATGTTTCGGTAAAAAGGGTTGGTTTCGAGTTGAATTGAAGTTCGTATATTTATTCTCTTACGTCTGTCCTTACCTATACTATTGTTCTTTCCGTTACTGGGCAATTTTTGGCTCAGCCGTGTTTTCTTGTTTTGTTTTTCTTATTTTGTTTTCAGGTAATCCGGGATTCGGGGAATTTAGTGATGAGAGATAAAAATGAAGTTCAAGCTTCTAAAAGTTAATTCATTTTGTTTAATAATATGACGTAGGTTGCATTAAATTTTGTTGTATTTGGATTGTGGCGTTGATTTGATATCTGTAATAGTAACACGTTAGCCTGTTCCGGGTTGGGGTGTTACAGTTATGGTATCAGAGCTCAGGCTCTTTCCTGTAGAAAACTTATACAATAAATAATTAATCATGTGAGTTAATGGGTAGACGTCGGGTTAGGATTCCTCTTTTCGTTCTCCGCGTATTCCGTAAATCTTTATCTTTCAGCTCATACGCTACCTTACTTCCAGATGCCTCCTAGAAGACGTGTGAATCGCCAAAACGAGAATGATGCTGGAAACGACCCTCCTCTTGCGACCCTTGTTACTAACGCCGTCAATGCAGCTATTGCGGAAATAGTCCCTAACATCATACAACAGTTGCAGCAAAATAATGCCGGTGGCAACAATGCCGGTGGCAACAACGCCGGTGGCAACAACGCCGGTGGCAACAACGCTGGAGGCAACAATCCCCCTGTTGGTATTCATGTCTGGCTTGAGCGTTTTCAAAAGCAAAAGCCAAAATCCTTTAGTACTGCTAGTTCTCCAGTAGAAGCTGAAAACTGGATCGCGCACATCGAGAAACTGTTTGAAGTGCTGGGTGTTGAAGATGTGTTTAAGGTTCGGTTAGCTACTTACAAGCTCGAAGATGACGCTCACAGATGGTGGAAGACACTGAAAGCTGCACGTGGTGGAGACAATTATGCTGCTACACTTCTTTGGAATGAATTCCGTACTTTGTTTTACCAACAGTATTTCACTGATGCTGATCGCAGTGAATATTTGAGAGAATATTCTTCAATTATTCAGGCTAATGATGAGCCCATCGTTGAGTTTAAAAATCGTTTCAGTCGATTGGTTAGTTTTCTTGGCCCAACTGTAGGCACGCAAGAACAACAGACCAACCATTTCAAGTGGGCCATTTGTGACCGAGATAGGAAGTTTATCTTGAACCTCCGTTTTAATGACATAAATGAGATAGTTGATGCGGTTAAGAACCTTGATAATGATAAGAAACACCGCCAGAAGTCTTTTGATGAAAGCCGTAAGCGGCCAAGAGAAAATAATCAGGGTCAATCTTCTGCTCAGGTTGGAACCGAACAGTCCCTTGTACCCCGAGACCGTAGACAGCGTACTGATGGGAATTTCAACAATCAGCCACGAAATGGGGGAAATCAAAATCAGAATCATAGGACCGCACAGAATAATATGCAACAACATCATAACCCCACCAGAGCTCAACCACTTAATCAACAAAACCGAAATACTCCTCTGTGTGGCACGTGTGGGAAACGTCATGGAGGTGCTTGTCGTCGAGCTGAAGGTCGTTGTTTTAGATGCGGAGATGCAGGACACATGATCAGAGACTGCCCTCAGCGGGACCCTAGAGCTAATAATGGAGAAAACGCTAGACCTGCGCAAAAAGATTAGTTCTGGGGAAATTGAAGCCATGAACCGTTTTGATTATCCGTATTTGTTTTCGTTTTAGTACCCTGTATTTCAGTTTATTTGGGTTTGATTTCGTGCGAATTTGGATTTTGTTAAGTTTCACACTCTGTTTATCTGTCATGTTAGAAGACTCTTATGTTTGGTATGTTTGAAGTTTAGCATATTTGGGTCGTGTTTCGTATCATTTATGTCAAGACTTTGACATCATTTTTTTTTAGTATATCAACACGTCATTTTTTTTATATAAGTTTAGTCTTTAAGATGTGTAATGGAAGGACCGTTAGGACACACTCGTAAGGTAAATTGATGATTATGGTCGCGAACGTAACCATGAATTTACAGGTATGTATGTGTGCTACTAAAATCCATTTTGCAGCTTAATGTTCCTCTAATATTTAGATACGACATTGTCTTAAGTTTTCGCTATTATCTGCTAGTGTTACGTGTCTTTTATTATATATTTATTTATTTTTATATCAGTGTAGAAATGCATGTTAATATTCAAAATATGTTTTTGAAAATTTACGTTTTAAGTCTTGATTTTTTTTTTTTTAGTATTCCATTAGTTATCACTTTTTATTTCCACTTATAAGTCACATGTTTCAGTTATCTGTCTTTCGTTTTGGTTATTAGTTACACAATTTAGTCATAGGCTTTAGCTCATCAAAATTTATTTATTTTAGTTATTAGTTATCCACTATGTTATATGTAATTCTGTGTTCAAATGAAATTTTTGATTTCCGTTTATAAGAACTAGTATTATCCGATACAAGTTTTAGGTTACCCATAGTTTCGTTCAATATCATCATGGCAACGAGTCAGCTATTTCAGTTTGGATGGTTTTGATTTCATATGAATTCTGTTTTATATGTCCTAATATTTGTTTCCAAGACTTTGCAATTGTCATGTCTGAATTTATGAAAGTTTTAAGTTTGTTTCGTTTCCGTGATATCCGAAAGTATGTGTCACCGTCTTACAATTTCGAGGACGAAATTTTTTTTTAGGGGAGTATAATTATAATAACCCAAACTTTTGTATTAGATAACAAACGAATAACCATAATTTTAATATAAATATTATTTTAAACTGTAAATGGTATAATTAATAATAATAATAATAACATCAACGGATGAGTGTTTTGAATAAAATATGAAATTTAAGAATTTGAGTTTGAGCAAGTTTACATCTTGTAACATTCCAGCGAAAACTTGAGCAACAAACAACTAACTTATTTAGGAATTTGATCACGCTTATAACTCGTTTAATATATATATACACAAACGCGATAAGACTCCAACATAACAAAACCTTAAATCTCTGTATCTCTCTGCCGTATACACCACCGCCGCCGCCCTGCAACTCGCCGGAGAAACCGCTGGCACCGCAGCCACCGCTACGCGAGTTCGCGCCGACGCTACTAGTAGCCGACAACCGCTGCCACTGCTATCTTTGTTGCCGGAAACCACCACCAGCGCGGTTGGTTGTTTGAAGAAAGCCGCCCTATTCGCCGAAGCCGAAGCTAGCCGCCGAAGCTCTCTAATTAAGCGATACTGCTGTCGGAATCGAGGACTCCTCGCCGTTCCGTCTTTTGTTCATATTCCATTAACTGTTGTCACGCCGCCGCCGTAGCCACCATTGAAGGTAACCCAAGATCGATGCATGCTTGAGGTTTTGTTTCTGTTTGAACAACTGATCCAATAAACGGAAACAAATAGTTTATGTTTTTAGGGAGTTCGTGTGATGTTTTCAAAACAAAACAAACAAATGGAGTTTAGTCCACTGTAGCTAATTTCTATAAAATTGTTCCTACAGCCTGATCATCGAAAATAAAAGTTTTATATTAAATAGTTAAACTTTATATCAAACATGTTATTATTCTCAACGTTCTGAACATAAGCTTTTGTTGTCAATTTATTTATAGATTGGATAAAACTCTATATTGGTATTATTAGCCATAAACTTTGAAACTCGATCAGAAGGTTGTTCAAATAATAAATTAAATCATTGTATAATATAAGCTGTTAATAATTGGTAAAATAATTAATTTAAATAGTGCATCAATACCAAAACATAATCATGAATACCAAAGCAAACTCTAAATTATAACATTATTGTAGGATCACACGACATTTAATCAAGTTTAAGTCTTCTTACAGTTTTTGCTATTCGCTGATAAGGTACGGATTCTGTTTCTTGTTACTTCATAGTACGGTTTCTGTTTTTGTTACTCTTAGTATTAATTATATTCTGTTACTTGGTAGTACGGTTTCTGGTTTCTTTCTCTAATAGTATTAATTATATTCCGTTACTTCGTAGTGCGGCTTTTGTTCTCGTTTACTAATAGTATTGAATCTATTCCGTTACTTTGTAGTACGGATTTTCGTTACGTGTCGGTTATATTTTGAGTTCAGTTATTTTATATAATATATTTTAGTTATATGTTTTTAGTTTTAGTACTCTGTTACCCGAGCATTTCTGACTTGTCGTTGGGGCGTCAACGACATGGCACTTATCGTGACAGTGCGTAATCAAAGTTCACGGCGTCTCTGAAAGTACTCATGTAGTACCTTGGCCACTTAGAGGCGTATAGATCGATCTTAGCTCCGACTCCTGACTCCTGACATGGCACTTATCGTGACAGTGCGTAATCAAAGTTCACGGCGTCTCTGAAAGTACTCATGTAGTACCTTGGCCACTTAGAGGCGTATAGATCGATCTTAGCTCTGACTCCTGACTCCTGACTCCTGACTTCTGTTTGAGATGGAACAATGTGTGCACGCCACCCACACCGTCTCTTTGGTGCATGGACTAGCTAGCTGTGTACCCCTCTGTTTAGGCTCTGGGTGCTTCCGTATTACACGACCTATTTATTTTAACATCATCGTCGTGTATTTTAGTAATTATATTTTGTTTCGCTATATTTCTGGTCCGTTTTGATATGTGTATACGCATTTGGTTAAATTTGAGTATATTCAGATTACGTCCCGATCGTGTATCGGATTATGTTTCGCATTTAATTATAGTTCAGTTAAATGTTACACGTTATATGTTACACGTCACACATTATATGTTACAAGTTATATGTTTCTGGCTCTGGGTGTTTTTGTTATAGTTCTGATATATTTCCGCATGCGTTTGACCATGTTCTGGCCAAGTGTCGGATCATACATCCGAATTTTGTTAAGTATATGTTTCGGTAAAAAGGGTTGGTTTCGAGTTGAATTGAAGTTCGTATATTTATTCTCTTACGTCTGTCCTTACCTATACTATTGTTCTTTCCGTTACTGGGCAATTTTTGGCTCAGCCGTGTTTTCTTGTTTTGTTTTTCTTATTTTGTTTTCAGGTAATCCGGGATTCGGGGAATTTAGTGATGAGAGATAAAAATGAAGTTCAAGCTTCTAAAAGTTAATTCATTTTGTTTAATAATATGACGTAGGTTGCATTAAATTTTGTTGTATTTGGATTGTGGCGTTGATTTGATATCTGTAATAGTAACACGTTAGCCTGTTCCGGGTTGGGGTGTTACAAATGCAAAGTACTTACAACACTATCATGAATTGAAACGACAATTTCAATTATAAATTTAAATCCAGATTTAACACAATTAAGTTTGTTCAGTACGGTAATTATGTGCGCCTTTTTCTATCCATTTGAGATGGTTAGAATAGGACATGTCACAGTCCCCGACCCCTATACCCCGAGAGGGGAGTCGTGAACATTAAGTGGTGGTATCGGTGTTTATTAAAATAATTTGCAGCGGAATATTTTATCAGAACCATAGTTAAGAAAAATAATCAGAGTTATAAAAAGGTTTATTGGATTTTAATAATCCCTATTGACTGATATTGGCCAATAATAATCCTTATTCATTTATCACCGCTGGCGGTCCCAAATTTAAAAAATTTGGCCCCCAATGATCCCCCGTTAAAAATAACTTAACGGCATTATATTTTTTTCCGAATTTCAAACTAAGGTTTTAGGGTTTTTGATCGGAAGGAGGATACGAGTCGATTGATATAAGGCTTCGTTCGAAACGATGCTCCAAAACGACGAAACAATGCTTCAATTCGGTTGTTTGAACTTACAATTAACAAAAATCAAGTCGTTTAGATCACCGTTGCGAGCTAAGTTTTACATCAATCGACTCGCATCCTATTTCCGAACGAAAGCCCTAAAACAATAGTTTGAAATTCAGAAAAAAGTATAACTCCGTTAAGTCATTTTTAACGGGGGACCATTGAGGGCCAACTTTTTAAAATTTGGGACCGCCAGCGTTGATAAAATAGCTAGGGATTATTATCGGCCAATACCTGTCAATAGGGATTATTAAAATTCAATAACCCTTATAAAAACACCATGATTCTTATTTCATAAACTAGGATTAAACCTACTTTTATATAAGCATAGGTTTTATATGAATAAACCCTAATTTACAAAGCATGTTTCTTTATTCTGGTGACAACCCACTTATTTAAGCTGGAAGCCCATAGATATCATTCCTTTGTCTCTAACAAGTCACCTGAAACACGTTTAAGAATATTTGATCAGTAGGAAATACTGGTGAGTACCTTCACTTATAAATGATACATTTTACAGTTACACCATTAAGATGTTTTTACATATGCCTGCTTACAAATTACCGAAAGGTACTTGTCACTCGACCATATATGTGACTGTGGTCATATTACTTATTGGCTAACACTTGTCCAACAAGTAACGTGTAATAGCCCACTAGGCAAACCTTGCATACAAAACCCCACAATACCAGTAGTAACCATCCCGTAAGTCTACATAGACTTAATCACTATAATGTAGTTTAAATCACTTGAAAATACTTGGATTATCTGTCATGAGTTTAATGGGTTTAAAAAAAGCATCATGACAGTATTGAAAAATCAGCAGTCTCACGCAATGTAAGTTGTGCAAAAACTTGAATGTCTCACCTTGAAAGTTTATATTTAACAAGCCTTCTGATGTTAAGCACCTAGATTAAGCCCTATGTAGTATATCTATGTTAGTATAAACCCATAATCATAACGATAATCACGAGACATGAAACTTTACACAACGGCACAATGTCTTACCTTGATCAGATATAGCTTTTGGATTCGTGTATATAAGTTCCTTTCAATCAGAGTGGTACCGTTACAACTACTCGGGTGTTATACCGACTTCTTAATATTCAATAGCGAGAGAGAGAGAGAGAAATCAGATTTTTGGACGATTTGTGAAGTCTAGAATCCCAACCTATTTATACTTGAAATTGGGTTTCTTAGCGTCGCGCGAAGTAGATGTAGTGAAACTGGTTTTAAGCCCAAACCGGTTTGGTTTGGGGTTTTTTTACACCTCTATTTTAAAGTGTGGACAGTTGATAATGCATGATGATAAAATTGGAGACTAGAAGAAGAAAGTGAGAGCCCAAACCATGTGTATAAACAGAGATGGCAATGGACTTTGAAAGCCCATGTTTACAAATATGGTCCTATTTTCTAAGCTCGTGAAGTTCAAAAACATGGGAATTATTTATTTTAGGAGCATTATGTTGAATTGTTGACAAATTAAATATACTAAAAAGGCATTATAGTTATAGTGATAATTATTATAAAAAGCGCCACATAAATAATAAATAAATAAATAAATAAAATGTTTTTAAATTAAAAAAATGGTATAATTTAAAATAAATAAATGCTAAAAAAACATATTCAGTACAAAAACTTAAAGATAAAATGAACAAAAATTATGAGGTATGAAATGTTAACGTTGGTAAAAAAAAAATGTTTTGGTTTCTCTATGATAAAAATAGTAGTTTTTGATTATATATTTTGCTAAAATGTTGCAATTTATAAACAATAGTTTGAATGAATTACATAGCATATTCTGATTTACACGCACTATGGCTTTGATACATTTTTTTTACTTGAAATTTACATCTTTAATCAAATGGTTTTCAAAAATAAAGTAACACCTTTAGACCTAGACCACAACATAAGAGGTTGTACCTTTTTGTAAATGTGTTACTTTTTAGAAAATCACTAAACTAAAGGTCTAATTCCCAGGAAAAAGAAAAAATTAAGTATGAAATATGTGATACATGTAAACCAAATAAACCAACCGCACATACTTCATTCTAAAAGTTTTAACAAATATATGAGACAAAAACAAAAGAACAACTAAAAATAAAATAAATAAATAAGTGATTTGATATTTTGAGAGGGTATAACAAGTATAGTACTATAGTAGGATGCAGTTAGCCTAAATCAATATCAAACTAGAGTGACAACCACGATAATTTAGACATCATGAATGGGTAATAGTTACAAATGCCGTAACCGTAACTCATAGGGACCGGGTAATAGGTGACCACGAGGTGTGGCCATGTGAAAATGGGGTGCGAAAACTATCACATAAGTGACCTTTTCACATGGTTTTTACTAAAACCACAAAAGGAAGACGTAATTTCACTTTCCATGCCATGTGGAAATTGACATGCCATTAAAAAAATACATTTATTTTTCACACATAATAGTTAAAAACACTATATAATATTATAATCTGAAAATGAAAACATTACTACTGAAAATAAGATAAACAAACTACGATCGTGTCATTTGAAAATCTTCGCCTTTAATAACTTTTTGGCATTTAAAGTTTCGACCCTTTAGGTGCTCCGTGTTCAAAACTAACACTTTTAAATACCTTCAAGTTATGCCCCCTTTAACTCATTTTAGATGTTGCTTAGTAAACATGCTGTGGTTTATACATGAGTAACATTAAATGGTTTATGTTGCACCAATAAGAGAACCGATCAACAAATTTTAATAGTAACCATGATACCAAAAGTTTGTGATGAGATCGAATGTTCAACAAGTTACAACTATGCTATTTTTGAAGAAGCCTTTTATAAATATTCAACTTATATGTTTTATATGAGCTTAAACTCGAGCGTGAGCTAAGAATAACTTAATAAAGCTCGAACCCAAACTCACATACTGAAGTTGACTAGATTCGTTAGGCAACTTTAGAGACTATTGCTTAAAAAAAATAGACAGGACTATTGTTTAAAAGATAGAAGTGTAACTATATATGATCCATATGATATATACCTAAGATTTTTGAGCCTGAGATTTTTTTACGTTTATCTTATTTGAACCCTTAAATATAGTAACTTAAATTACTTATACGTAAGTTCAATCATTTTTTATCTCAAAATATCGCTTTCAATTCCTAAATCTTAATTACTTGGTATTTAACATTTTTATTTAAGCCGTATAGTATACAAGTTTCTAACCTAGTAATAGTTTGATACTTCTATTATCATAACGAATCAACAATAAGAGTTAGACCTATGCCTCGAAATGAGTCAAACTCAAACTCGAGCTTAGACTAGCCTGGGATCAACCCAAACTAATTTACACACCTAGCCTTTACCAAATATTCTATAACAAACACTGTTATTAAGTATTCATGTTTCACAAGTATTTTGTCTTAGGTAAGAATAAAGATGAAGTGTTTCAAGTGGTTGGTCTTGCAACACCATCATGCAATCTCTCACATATCTTATGTCTTCCGGCTATACTATAATAATCTTGTACATTATATTATATATTATACAATAAAACTTAACAATAATTAAAACACAAGCCAAGCTCATGTTTGTGCTATGAGCCTATGTCTACTATAATATGGAGATAATGACAATAGAACCACAACAAAACTGACCATCATACCCTTTTGTATGATAGAGTAAGTTGAAGAGAGAGGCATCTTGAAATGAGGAGAATAATGTCAAAATCACACCACTAGTGGGAGGCAATAGATCATGGTTACATGTCCACTAGCATCTTAAAATGAGTGAAACACATTCAAAAAACCCTAATGCCAAAAAGTATTTCAAATTCAAGGAAGATGACAAATAAACAAGACAACAATTCATCCCCAACCCTAACAAAACAAAGGACCCCTGCACAAAGAAAATGGCATATTGCACATACTTATTTGTACATATTATATCACCATTCTACTTTTGAATCCATATTATTGCACAAAAGAAGATAAAAATTGGAATATAGGAAGTTATGTGCAAGCAAACATGCATAATCAAACGGTGGATAAGCTTCAGAAGATAAAATGAAAAATGTAGGAAGATGATAAGAATAATAATTATAATAAAAGTACAGACTGACACAATAATTGAGAAAACAAGATTCTTCCCATCAGGAAAGTCACCCCACCACCCCCACAATTACCAACCATTTCTCACAAGCTGCTAAAAAGGCCTGGTAGGTCAAACAGTGTTTCAAGATGCATTGTGTTCTGTGTTTTTTGTATGCACATGAATTTAATGATATAAATCCATAAGGCTGAGGGGTGTGGGGCGCTAACCTGGGCGCGAGAGCCCCTCCGCTCGCGCCCCCAGGCGCTAACCCCACACCACCGGGGCGCGAACCGGGGCGCGAACGGGGCGCGAGCACGAGCCCCCAGGCAGGCGTGAGTGTGGTCGCGGGAGAAGAGAGAGAAAGAGCCGTTGAGCTCGCCCAAAAGAGCCATTGGAGCTCCGAATTTTTTTAAAAAAAAACCTTAAAACCTCTATATAATACCCCAAATTACTCCCATTTCAACCATATCAAAACACAATTTCACCTTACAAACTCTTATATAATATCCCAAACTCCTATATAATACCCAAAAATGTCTGGAAATTGGTACCCAAACCTAGATTCAGATTATATTGACGACGATTTATGGTCGTCACCAGACCAACCGATGTTGTATTCGGGGCCGCAAGAAACATCCGGCTTTCAACCATCCAACATACAACCGTCTCCTAACTTTGTTGTTCCAGAGACACAAGAATCACACGGTGATGCTACGGGAGCAAGAAGACGCGTCCACCGGAAAAAACAACTTGCAACGGACGGGCCGGGACCGGCTTCGACTCCGAGGACGAAACGGAAAACCACTCCGTGGTCATCGGATGAGAAGGAAGCCTTGTGTCGGGCTTGGATAGTCATTTCTGAGGATCGGCGTTGCGGTAATTGTTTTAACGTTTTTAAAAATGATTTTTAATAAAAAAGTTAAATAAAAAAGTTAACTGGAAATCTAATTTAATTATTCATTTTGCAGCCGACTACCAAAAAAGCAAGGTTTTTTGGACAAAGGTTAGGGAGACGTTCTATACGCTCGTTGGGAGTACAGAGCGAAACGCCGATATGATTTCGGGTCGGTGGTCTGAAATCAGAAAATTTGTCGGCTTGTTTACTAATCTTTTCAACAGGAACGCCGGTCGTATGAGACCAAGTGGCAGTGATGATTTGGCGGTTTACAATTTCACTGTCGAAGAGTGGAGGCAGGAGTGTTTGCGGAGGTATGGGATGGTGAAGACGTGGGACGATTTAAAGTTGTGGGAGAGGTTGAAAAGGTGTTCCAAGTGGGTTGAGCTGGTGGCGCCGGACCTTGATGCGGAAGTAGGGCCGAAACGGACTAAAACTAGTTCGTCTGGAGCGTATAGCACTTCCGCCGGGTCGGATTGCCGCGTTGGATTCGACCTAAACATTGCGGGGGAGGAAACGTCTTCACCGCCGAGGAGGCGGCCATTGGGAAGGGACGCCAAGGGGAAAAAACCGGCTGAGGGGGGAGCCGTAAACATCGTCGATCTTGTTGAATCCCTCAATAAATTCAACAAAACCATGGAGGTGGTCTCTAATGACAAAAAGGAAAAAAGTCGAATGAGAGATTTGGACTTCCTTACAAGAGACTTCAGTAACCTAAATCCGGTCTATCAAATGCTGATGGAAAAGCAAAAGGAACGTATCCGAAAGAGGTTGATCGAAGAAGACCAAGCCGAAGAATAAGAATAATGTTTTTTTAGTACTTTAATTTTTATTTTATTTTTAGATATTAATGTGTTTTTTTTAATGTGTGTTTTTTTAATAATTTATGAGTTTTTTTAATAATACGTTTTTTGAATATATTTATAAAAAAATAAAAAAAAAATCCGCTGGAGCCCTTGCTGGAGCCCCTCCACACCAGGGCCAGGGGCTCCAACGGGGGCTCCAACACCCCCCTTATCCAGTTTCTCTCTCTGCCACACGTCACAATATTATTGGCTGGAGCCCCCACTCGCGCCCCCCACACCCCTCAGCCTAATAACTAGATAAAAAGGTTGGAAAAAAGGTCAATTTTTATCAGGAAAAAAGGGATCTTTCAAAGTTTTCAACAGTACAAGATATATATAATCACAAGGACAAAACATTATTCTAAAGTCATTGGATCCCCCCTTTAAGCAAAGATAGATAACAATCATCATCATCATCATCATCATCATCATCATCATCATCATCATCAACATCAACATCAACATCATTATTATTATTATTATTATTATTAGTAGATGATCTGTTACTGTTAGAAGCTTTTTTTTCTTATGTTACAGATCTTCTAATCTACATTTTGCACTCGGGTTCGGTGGGTCCCGATTCTTTCTTTACAAAGAAAACAAGAATAAAGGGAGTTTAAGAATGACTACTGTCCTCACATAAAGATTAAAATCTAAATAAATCTAACCCTACCCATATCTTCAATTGTGCTAAACCGAAATGAAACCTGATTAGCAGTTAATTAACTACTCTTCTTGGTATCATCAAGTTTCACCCATTCGTAACGTCCAGGAAGCGGTTTCTCATTCACAGGATCAAAGTTGTACCTACAAAAATAAAATAAATTAAATCATCATCATCATCATCATCGTACTCAGTATATCCCACCAATAGCAATGCTATGGTAGGGTCTGAGGAGGGTAAGATGTAGACAGCCTTACCTCTATCCCATAGGGATAGAGAGGTTGCTTCCGGTGAGACCCCCGGCTCGATAGTAGTTTTGAATCAAGCCTTGGACATAAGACACATAACACTCAATCATCGGGACACCGGCTGATTGGTGCATGTGCCCTTGTCTTTCGGCTATCAACGCCACCACATGATGCCTGATTAACCTTCCGCCACTTTTAACGTTATTTTCACGTGATTAGTAAAATAACGTCAAAATTAGTGCAATTTTACTTTTGCCCACCCAAGGGTTCACACATATATACATTATATGTGCGCACCGCAAGCAAGGCGTCTACATGATGACACAACATGACAAGAATTCATCTTTAATGCTTTAGATGTACACAAGAATTGACCAAGTGGGGAAGTAGTGATATTTATGATAAAATTCCAAATATAAAGAATTAGCTAAAGAAAGAAACGGGTCAGAATTCGCACAAAGTGTATTTCATAACAACTACAAAATATAGTTTTGTATTCATATAAATCATGGGTTATTTATAAATAAAATAAAATTTTGGGCAAAAAGTGTTTCCGACCACCAAATCCTACCGACTAGCTGAAAATTACATGTTTGACCTGAACCCCGATTTGACCCGTTGACTAATCCACCCGACCATCCCATTTTGCCACCTCTAAGATTAAGAAGTAAACATACTTTTCAATAAAGAGTTGTTGCTGCAGCTTTTCTGGGCCGGTAAAGAACTCGTCCATTTCACTACCTGATGGGATTTGCATGTACATTGTATTTTGTACTCGGTGTTTGGCTTCGACAGGCTTCTTTGACTTTGTGGACGAGCTGGGAATCTTGATGGCATCAGGGTCTCTAATCAAACTGCATGGTGTGGTCTCCCGAGTAGTCCTATAATCACAATGCAGCCAATATTATAAAGTTTAGTAATTATAAAACACTTATTCATTAAGAACCACGATTAAGAAAAAAGAAATCGTTAAAAAAAAGATCCTCAGAACATTTAAAGACAAAGTTAAAGTAATATGTAATGACACAACAAGAATAGCACATGCAGACAATACTCCAATAGCAGAATCGAAGGTTAAATAGTTGGTAGAATGTTTTTTTCTTTTAGAGACAAACTAGTGTCACAAGAAAGGAATAATATTCTGAGAATAACAAGTTCCAAAGAGGTTTTTAAGTAAACATTACAGACAACACAGGAAATTTTTTCACAAGATATAATGAGTTAAGCAAATTCAAACTATAACCATGTATATAATTCTTAATATTACAATAAAGAACCAAAATTATAATATACAAAAAGAAACCAATGAAAAATACCTTTACAGATGAAAACTAATAATCTAATGTTGTTAGATCATCCACATAAGTTCTTAAAGTAAGCCAAATTGCAAGTTTCACAGCACAATTAAACAAAGCAAACAGACAAATTAGAAGGTTCAATGGTAATAAAGTAGCATAAATCAAGACTAATAATGATATGCAACCAATCTTAACAACACTTTTCCAATTAAGCAAGAAGGAGTATGATTACTTAACACTAATTCAAGATCAATAAAGATTGCAGCATAAGAAGAAACAATCAAATATCAAAAAATTCAGAAACTTGTACCTATATGAACCCTAAATTCATGCTGAATATGATTTTTATTCTTAACAATGGAGCAATGATTGAAGCACTAAATGAACACAGAAAACAGAGTTGATGTACTAAGAAAACAGATGTCATATCTTCCATGAAAACACAGAACTTTTTAAACACACGGGGAGAAATAATAGTGAGAAAAAGATAACTTTTAATTACTTCACTTTCTTTTCATTTAAGCAGAGACTGAAACAAACAGAGGATGACAGAGAGCTGAAAAGCCCTTTTATAAAATAACCTTTTAGGCATGTTTATCAATTCATATCTCAATACTTTACACATTTTTTTCCAGAAGTTTGATGAAATGTTGATGTTTTATGGCTTTTTTAACCAAAGATAGCATGACTAATAATAAAAAAAAAAGAAAAGAAAAAAACTGATCTTTTAATTAAGAAACAGTAACTTTTGTATTCCATTGAGCAAAAAGGTAAAAATAAAATTCATGACATGCATTTAATAGAAAATTCTTCTATTATGATTAAAGAAACTGATTTAAGAATCAAAATCTGGCAGAAGATTTGGTAAAATAAAAATAAAAAAAGTAAGTAAACAGCACCTACCTCTGATAATGAAATTTAATAGCAGGAAGGAGGAAAAATCCTAATTTGCTATTTTTGTATTAGAAAAATATCAAATTATGAGAGAAAATAAATAAATAAAAAGAAAGACTTTTTAGTTTTTAGGCATGCTTATCAATTCATATCTCAAAACTTCACACATTCAATTTTCCCACAAATTTGTTGAAAAGTTGATGTTACATGGCTTCTTAACCAAAGATAGCATGATTATAAAAATTAAAAATTAAAATTTTTTTTAAAAAAAGCTGATCTTTTAATCAAGAAAGAAACCCTAATTAATGTAATTCATTAAGCAAAAAATAATAATTATAAGAATGAATTCAGGGCAGGCAATTAATAAAAAAAAATGTTAAAAGAACCCTAATTTGCTAATTTGTATTAAAAAAATTAACTAATTATAAAATTCGAATTAATCAAAATAAAACTTATGACAAAAAAAAAAGAAAAAATAAATAAATTACCTTCCTCTTGCTTCAATCTCCAATACATTTTCCCCAATTGAATCTTCATCATCACCAACTCCAAAATCCACATCCTTTACATTCAATTTCTCAGCACCGCCCTTCAAATCAGCCGAATTAACCACTCGCAGCTTATTAGGGTTTGCCGGACCACAACTCTCCTTTTGGTTCTTGGGCGAATTCGGCTTCACGAGCCGCCGACTGCGTAGCTGAATGTAGGAACCAAGGGCAGCCTGTTGCAGAGCTAGGGTTTTAGCACGAGTTAGAACGCCACCGAGTGACGGAACTTGCATTAAAGATGCTTCCTTTGAAGAAGACTTGGACTTCCTCCTCTTTATGTACTTGCCCATGGGGTGGCTGGTGTGGTTTCCGGTGGGTTGTTATAACGACGGCGAATGGTTGGTTGTAATATGGTCGGAATGATGTTGGTATGTGAGAGGTGTGTGTTTGAAAGAGATGGTTTGCAGAGATTGATTTCTGGTTTGGGTTTGGGTTTGGGTTTTAACGTTTTATAATGTCTTTTTTTTAATTTTAATTTAATTTAAACATTTAATAATATTGTTTTGTTATTAAATGCTTGCGAGGAGTATTTATTGTTTTTAGAATTTTCTATTACTATTTTTTTATATTATGTACTTATTTTTGTTATTAAAAAAAATTATAAAAGGATAAATTAATTATTTGTAATTTTAAACATTATTATTTTATTATATTCTATTTGGTTTATTAATATCAAATCAGGTCGTTCTCACTTTGATGGGTTCAGTTCACATAAATGTAACATTAAGTTGTTTAAAATAATATATCAAATCAGACTCGTTATTAAAATATAAAAACACACCTTTATAAAAATTCTTTTTTTTTTCTAGTTTTGTTTATGAAAGGGTTTCTTTTTTACAATAGCTTTTTTTAAAAATCAGCATTTCATTTTTATATTTTTTTTCTTCTTGTATTATATTCTTAGAAAATGTTTTTAATAATCTTTCGTTTCAATTTACAGAAATTTATTAAAACGAATTTCTTTTTAAGTAAATGTTTGTTTTTATTTTTTAAAAGTTTTTTCCTTCTATTTTTGTTTTATGGCTGTATCCTTCTGGTGTCAACTCAGTCTTTCAACAAAATCATTTTCTTGATTTTTTTATATAGAAAATAAGTGAAAATATTCACACAACGGATGAACGATAAAAGTTGAATAACATAACAAAAGGTATAAAATAGATTCACCATGGTATAATAATAATAATATAATAATAATAATAATAATAATAATAGTTTCTATTATCTAATTATTTTTTAAAAACTTTTAAATTGTAATAATAGGATCATTAATGATAACTAAAGCAAAAAGGTTTGTATTTATTTATTTTTTCTAATATTACTTACATTTATGGATGTATTTTTATTTAAATTTAAAAATTATAGTGGCAATCATAAGTATTGCAATATATAAAGATAAAATGTTAGTAAATTTAATTGAATTAAATTGATATTTTAAGTGATTTAATGTTTGGTATTAATGTTTATTATACGAAAATTTATTAAAAATGTGCATCCAACAATTTTTTTTGAACGACAATTGTCGAATGGCGTGACACATTCACCATCACATGAGAAAGCCTCGGTTAATCCCTGCCTATATGTTGTCTTAACCAAACGCGCCTGACGTCAAGGTTTGTGAGCGTTCAAGGAAAACCTCACAGAGTATCGAACATTTAATTTTTTTAAAATAAGGAAACAAGAAAAATAATAATAATAGTAGCAGCAGCAGCAGTAGTAATAATAATAATAATGTATGCAAAATATAAGAAATTTGGTAAAGGAAATTGAATGAACATTAAGATGGAAAATGATCCAATACAATAATCCCTTATCCTGTATTACGTACGCGATATTTTAGATTGTTGATTTCAGAAAGCACGCTAACCCTAAGTTACAACTACGCGAGCTTGCCTTCGTCCACCCTCACCGTCACGTCCACCATCGAAACCACCATCCACCATAGTGAGACGCTGTCGCTTTTTGTTCTTCAAATGTTTGTTTAGTTTGTGACAAGAACTGGAATTGGAATTGAAGCTAATTGATTAGTTAATGTTGAAATCGATCAAATCAATCATTAATTTGAATCTTCAATCAATCAATTTTGACTTTGAGTGACGGGGCTAAACCTTGAAATTTTCAGGGTTTCAGCTTAAACATTTTAGGCTTTAACTTTGAAAGTATTAGGTTTTTAACTTTGGACGTTTTAGTTTTGAAATTTGACTTGAACGTATTTTTTTTAAACTTGAACATATTCATGTACCTAACACAGTTAAGCGATTATTATGTGTTAACTCATCCCATATTAAATAATATCTTGGTGCCTACAGTTTACAGTAAGAACAATATTTGCAAAAGTTGTTGGAACTTAATTGAGAAATTAAATAATATAAAATTGTATAATTACTTAACAATTTAGTAGATTAATCTTAAAGTGTCATCTATTTATTTATTTTGTAAATTATATGATACGGTTAATAGTGGTTGTTAGTGACAACTAACAACATTCTCAGCTCGTCCCCTATCTCTATCTATATAATTACACCAAAAGCCAATACATTTAGCTTTGCTATTCAATTAATAAATACTTTTTTATACCTTTATTCTTACAGTTTATCTCTTATCTGCTTACATGTCACAATCAATTTCAACAAATACTCACAATCAATTTCAACAAATATTAAAAAATAAACACGGACAAACAAATTTTACCCAAATTTACACTCATTAATTTTTATCTCTCCTACTATACTGACAACCATTTTTAACCTTATCCTATAATTTACAAAATTATGTCACATAAATTTAGATGATAGGCTGAGAATGCTCTAAATGAGAGAGAAATATTAATGATTTTTTTGTAAATTTGGAAAAAGTTTGTTTGCCCCTTTTTATTTTTTGAAAATGATTATGAGTAAATAATAGAGAAACTATAATGATAAAAATATAAAAAATATTATTTAATTAAATAAAAGAGAAAAATATATTTGGCATCTTCTATTAATTAAAAAAATGTAGTAGTAGTTTACAAAGAACTCATATTTTCAAGTGATGCTTCTTGGTATTGTTTCAATAGCTTGACAATAAGAACAATGAATTCTACATTTACGTGAGACATACATTTTCATAATTAATAGGTTTTAATGATTAACATAAATATTTTATTTTTTTAAATGTATTTTTTTGTTTTTAGGCTACCACACTCTTCAAATTTGGAGAGTGCTGATGCCTCACTCTGGCCAGACTATGCTGTCTTAACCGGACTCACGCTAGCTTTAGAGTTTGGCTTGGGCATTTCCTTTGGAAGCTAGACCACCAACTGTCACTTGACAGTCGTTGTGCCACCACAAGAGCAGAAATCTCTAGCGTAACACACGGTGGGACGAAAACCCGGGTGGGCTCAAGGTTCAAACTGACAACCTTTGCACAAGGCCTAGCTCAAATCATTCATTGTCAATATTCATAAAAAAATGACACAAGTGAGATTCGAACTTGAGTCTTCACTGAAAAACCTAAGTCTTCCTACTGTAGCTTCATTAGTTTAAAACATTAGAAGAAACCTGCATAAAATATTTATTTTTAATTTAATCGTATTTAAATATCTAATAAATGATGTTAATACAGAAAAGGGATTTAATATATAAAATGATTTAAAGTTAACTTAATGCATGCATTTATAACTTTGTTAAATGAAGTATAAAGTGATATATAAAACTGTAAAAGTAAGCATAAATGAGAGTGAGGGAGGGGTCTTGACTGGAGACCCTTCACCAAACGGCGGCCCCTCAGATATCGGTCACCCCACCACCGTCACCCAATCATGCCTTCGATCTTACTCTCACTTGTCTTTTTCTGATTTCAATTTCAAAACATATATATACATATAATAATAACCAACAACCATTAGCCCATTATCATTTTTAAATGTTTGATATAAGGTGTTGCTTGTTTTTTAAGACAAAAACTGTTTATAATCTGATTTTATGTCTGTAACTGAATATATGGTATGAAAGTCTGCAATCTGATTTCATGTTTGTAGACTTCTAAAATAATTTATGGTGGTGTACGAACTGTGAACGTGGGTGGTGGTGGACGATTATGGTAGGCGGTGAACGATGGTTGTGATGGACGGTTGTGGTGGGTGGGTGGTGGTGGCGAACGGTGGGTGGTAGGTGGTGGTGGTGGTGAGTGGTGGACGATGGTGGTGGCGAACGGATGGTGGTTGTGGACGACGGTGGGCGGTGGTGGTGGTTGTGGTGGTGATGGACGGTGGTGGGGGCGGTGGTGGTGGTGGCGTTGGACATTAGGTGTTGGTAGGATGTTAAGAAATGTGAAGAAGAAAAACAATAGTTTATTTTTTAAGATCCAAAAGCATTTTTCAGATCTTTTTTTTTTAAACAAACAACATTCAGAAGCTCATGTCTGCGCGCCCACAAACATAAGCCCCCTGCAGACTTTTTAAGCAAACACAAACAACACCTAAACTAATTATCACAAAAACATAAATAAAAAAGTGACAATTTCATATATATCGCTGTAAAATTAAGAAATATTATATATATAGGGTTAGTTAAAATAAAAATCCACTTGAGTTGTGAAAACTCTAGAAACCCATTATCAACCACATGTTTTTAATTAAAGATTAAATCTTGTGGTTTACAATTAAAGTTAATAAAAAATGTTAACATAAAATATAACTTTTTCTCTCTCCTAAAAACATATAAAAAAATTAGTATAAAAATGTTAAAAAATAGCAAAACAATTTTTTTTAATGTTTCGATGTTTTGTATTAAGTGTTACAACATATATTACATGTAACAAAAAAAAACGATGTTACATAGGGTTTTCGCGGGTTTTTACAACTCAAGTGGTTTTTCATTATATACTTTGCCTATATATATATATATGTATGTATGTATGTATAGGGGAAAGTTAACGTACAAATGAAATTAGCGTACTAAACGTGAGAATCAAGTAGAGTAATTATGTAATTACATCATAGAATAATTGCGTAATTACTTTATGATATAATTACATAATTAATCTACTTGTATATATAATTACTCTACTTGATTTTCACGTTTAGCACATTAATTTCATCTATATTTGATCCAAACTATATATATATATATCCTTGTAAATTTTAAAATATCATATATGTCCCCTCTCCAAAAATAGAAACATCAAATACATCCTTTTATAAGGTTGTTCTCTATGGTGTGGGCATCGAAGCTCCTCCACAGTGCCACGTCATCGCCACGGTGCTTCAAAGCCCGCACCCACTATGGTTTGAAGCCCATTGGGCGCCCCAATATATATATATATATATATATATATATATATACACAATACCGATATCCCACCGATATCTCATCGTGATAACCGATATCTCAAATATCGGTCTATCCGATATTTTTCCGCATTAAATGCTTCCAGACCTACTAAAAGCAAATATAAAACTTACTAAGGTTATGATAGGCATCATGTTCTAGTTCTAGTCTAAATGCCATTTGTTTATTTTGTGAGAGGGGGGGGGGGAGTGCAACTTATATTTCTGTAAACAGGTATCAATAGCTAATAGGGAGGAGAGTATGCTTATGTTTAAGATGGTATTGTCATGGCTCGTTCATATGAAGCGAGAGAGGGCTAGGCCCTGGATTATCCTTGTAACTTTTCTTTTACGTTTTCTTAATACAATCGTTCGGTTATTTGTTTTACTCGTTCTTTTCTCTAAACTCAATCAATCACAATTAGAACATATCAAACCCTATCATTGGATGGAAATATAAGTTGCACTTGACCCCCTCCCAAAATAGACAAATGGCATTTAGACTAGAACTAGAACATGATTCCTATCATGTTAAGAGGTTAGTCATTTTTACTTCCTTTTTTGGAATGTTGGTTTCATTAGGTTTGCTTTTGTTAGGTTAATATAATTTGTTTATGGTTGATGCATATCGTGTTGGAAGTAATTTCGGACTTCAAGTCATAAGTCGGTGAACTTGAGGGATCAATATTGACAAGTCGGTAATAGTTGGTTATGTTTCCTAATTGTATTGCAATTATAATAGGTAATGTCTTAGCTAACAAGTTAGGTTAGTCTATATAAACTAAGATAGGTTAGACATTATAGATTGTGATGTGTGAGATGCAATCGAGTTAGGGCTCATCTAGAGATACACATGAGATGTAACCGAGTTAGGGTTCATCTGGATGCAACCAAGTTAGGGCTCATCAAGAGTCAAACCAAGTTAGGGTTTGAGAGTTTGTGATCAGTTTTTTGAGTTATACGTTCTGATTAATATAAACGAGAGTTATTCGTTTACTTGATGCTTGATTATCGATCTGAGATTTGATACTGTTTGTTTGCTTCAGATGCAACTCTTCGTTTTCTTTGTGTGTTTGAACATGACCTTCATCAGTTGAAAGGTTGGTTTTTTAGTCGCATCTTTTGATTGTTGGTTTTCACGTTAATGTTCATGAGTACTTAATGATAAAACATAAATTGAGTTTGACCATTTAGTAATAACACGTAACCTGAATCGACCTGTTAAGAGAAAATAAATTATCCGAATTAGTTTCTTTAGAGATAAACATAAAATGCTCGACCTATTAGTAATAAGGCATAAGCCGAATCAATCTGTTAACAAGTAAAGCATAATCCAAACTGATCTATTACTGATAAAACATGGCACAATAATACAACATACTGTGTGCTTTAAAAGTTTGACTTTGCATTGTTTGCTACGTTTTGGCTTTTGAATGTGTAGGTCTTTTAGTTTTCTACATTTTCGATTGTTGTCTTCAACATCATCCTTTCCGTGGTTCGAGGTACTTTATGTCACTATTGTTTGCTCCTTAAAATTTTCATTTTAAAAAATTGGGATTTTAGATGGATTAAGTTGGTTAGTTTAGATTATGGAGATTGCTTGGAGATTAGGTGTACATTGATACGAATTTGATCAAAATGATATTATGATATATTGCTCTTTAGTATCACACGCTACGTTATTTTAATATTCTAATTTTAGCATGTCGCAAATATTTCTAATATATGTGTATATATATATTAGATAACTCGCATGACTCCTATGAGTTTTTGAGTATAAAAAATCTTTATCTATGTTAGCATCTTTTGTGCTGGTATTCTTTTGGCTTATGTACAACTGTGTTTGAAATTTCCTAATCTTAAAAAGTTTGTATCTTTACTTTTTGAGTTTCAAATTCACTATTTGTGTTTTGTTGCAGCTTTTCCGTGGTTACTCAACTCTGCTTGCACTATGACTTCCTCTTTGACAAGGTATTTTGTATTTAAAGTGTGTTTCCTTTATGTTTAACTTTTTCTTATTCAATAACATATAATGCTCTTTGGATGTTTGCTTCTTAGCTTACCTTTACACCTTTCTTAGATTTATGTTGTTACTTTACCTAAGTCGTCCGTTGTATTCATATATTGTCTTGCGCCCCTATTTATTTGTTACTTTGTCTGTGAGGAAATGTCAACGTCGAGGAAATGCGAAGACCTACAGACTTTTCAGAAGCCTATGCGTTGGATAGCAGCAATGGTTTCCTTTATGTAAAACTATTTATGTAAATGCTAGATATTTTGTGATGAAGCTGTTAATGCTTCGACCAAACATCATGTAACTAAGCTCTAAATGCATATTTAACTAGGATCTGTAGCTTTTGTTGCCCATATTCTAGCAATAACAAACAAAATCCTTGCTCGTGTTGCGAAACAGATTCAAAAGAACAGAGATGGTGTGGGGTTCGTGACTCTCCAATCCGCTAAACGGCTTCTACAAAGATCTGGTTTATTGTTTTATCTTTTGTAGTCTCTCTGCTTGTTCTGTTCTTTCTTTTCTTTGTTGTTCTAGTCTTAGCGACTTGCTAAAATATAACGTTACAATATCGAAACGTGCTATGGCAACAAAAACAGAACTTCAAAAATTAAGTCGTTATCTGATCAAAAGTGTATTGATATGTGTTTTATATTGATATAAACTCTATAAACTAAAACCAAAATCTTTTACATAAATCAATTAACTTTAATTTGACTTAATCATAACTACTTTTTGGAAAAAAAAATGTATATACTTAAGCACAAAATATAAATATTAATTATTACTATATTTAAAAAATGAAAATTATGAAAGATAACAACAGAAAACACGTACTGTTTAAACGTTGGATTGGGTTAATTGATGCCTATATAATATGCTATATAAGAAAATTTTAAAAAGAACTATAATCTTATACATTATATAACTATCTATGTAGCAATTTCTAATATATCTTATTAAAATTAAAAAGAAATGTAAAAATGATAATATAAATTTGTTTAAAATCTTACATGCTTGTGCATTTAGCATTAGAGTTTCTACCATGAAAAGGAATAATGAAAATGCGTGATTAAGAATAGTACATTGGTATATTAACGATATCAGTGATACAATCATGTCTTTAGGAATGACACATACAAACCCGTTTGTAGGGACTCATGACCCAATCCGACCCGACCCACTGTAGTTTATACCTTGTAGGTCTACCTCAACATCCATGCCATGTGGCAATACTCTTTAAAATCTTACCTAGCTACTTGTACATTCAGCATTAGAGTTTGTACGGAATAGTGTGTGAGAAGTATTTCATAATTAATTATTGGGATTTCAAATACCAGTTTCCTATTTACCCGGAAAATAAAACCCCGCCCAACCCAACCGAATCAGTAGCTCCAAACTGGTTCTCTTCTCAACTCTCGTCTAATTCCTAATTTCAATCTTCGTTTATGTTGTTTCGGTTTAACTTGAACATTTCTTGATTTTATTAGAATTCTTGAATATCGTAATTGTTATCTGAAATGGCACAAGAATGTGAAGATGGTTTGATTCCTCTACGAGATTATGTTGAAGCTACTCGTTGATAGATTGATCGGTTAATTTACCACAGTCTGCATATTTGACCCTTTCTTATTACAACTCATCTTAGTGTGTCTACCAACAATGAACACTGCAATCAACTAGTTTCCCGGACTTCATTAGAAAAGAAGGTATTTGCAGAGATTTCACAGCCGTTTGATGCTAACGGTGAAAAGGAATTAACGTTAGGGACGTTAAAAGGCCAATTATGTGTGCTTTGTGATCATTCTAGTGGTGGTCCTCATACAGATTTCTGGCTATATGGGGTACGTGAATTATGGACCAAGATAGCTTCAATATGTTATGTAGGTGATCTTGCAATGGATCTCTGGATCTATTTGAAAGAATAGCTTTGCCTTGTGGAGGCTAAATTTTCCAATGATGTTGACAGACTAATAAAGGCCTCTTTGGAAGGTGAGGTGATGACCGTCGTTCGAGTCATGTAAAAACCTAATTAACCTAAGTAGATAGGGTAAGTCAGGTATCGTATTCACCAGGAGTATGTGGTCAGTGTAACATGCAACCAATTTCTAAATTATGAAATAACAGTAATGAGTGCTGATCACACAAGCGAATGGCTGAATATAATTTTAAACAAGTAATTGGGCAAAGTTGAAACAATTAACAAAGACAAATCACACCTGGGGTTCAAGCAAGTAAATAAACAATAATCTCATGTTCACCTAACAGATTAATCATCAATGACCAAATTAGATTGACTAATTAGTTAAACCTTAGGCATCAATAACCGCTAACACACGGCACTTGTTATCAAGCAGTCCCTGACAGTGTGACTCAACTAGGGGCAATTGTATGCTTCATCATATTCAACTAATCCAAAAAAAACCCTATAAGTAATTATCATAGCAACTGGCAAACAAATCGTTATGATCGAAATAAACCTAAACCGACTGAGTGCACAGTAATATTTGACATCAATACCCATAGATTAATTAAAGACAATAACAAATCATTCGTTCTTAAACACATGAGAAAACTGAATAATACAATACTTACACCACGGGTATGATTCGAGAGGATTAGCCGCGCCTTGACATCGAAAGATCTTCAATTATGCTGACGTAGGCTATGTAGATGATTTCTGGATGCTTCGGGATGATGGAATTAATCTTTTTCGCCTCTCGAACTGCTTTGAAACGTGTTAGGTCCTGATAGGGTCGTCAAAACATAATATAACTTTAAACCTTAACTTTCCCGATTCTCCCAATTCTGCTAACAATCGCGGTACGCGATGGGGCCTTCAAAGGTCTATCGTGTATCGCTATGGACTAATGCCAACTTCCAATATTTTAAAGTCCACCGCGATACGCGATGGACTACCTTCCACCCCCGTCGCGTATCGCGACGGGTCTCCGCACCAGCAAACTTCATTTCTTTGTCTCGTTTCACATGCAGGTCATCCCGGGTCTTCATCCTGTCCTTGTACGGGTCCATATTAACTGCATTAATCAAATGTGACCTGAAATATAACAAATGCATATGAAGTATCGAAGTTCGTGCAATAAACGACTAAAACTAAGCAATTAACGAACTAACATAATATACAAATTAACCGACAATCATGAGGGTAGTCAATGGTTTTATTCATTGTGCTGCAATTTGGTTTCATAATTGAAGAAACATAGGTTCGATCTCGGTTCGAGTTGAATGGATGTTCTTAGGTCTTTAAGATGAACGAGCCAAGACCTCGATCTTCTTCTCCGGTTTGCTCGAGACATGCCGTGGAATAACGGGGGAGTGGAGGTGACTACTAAGAGTTTTCTCTTTTTTACATAAACAAAAATATGTGGAGGCCAAGAGTCCATTTGAAAGAGAGAGGAAGACCCCTTATATAAGGAACCCCATAGCCACCATCATGAAACCCTAACCTTATTGGGCCAAGCCTGGTTAGGGGTTACCTCCACAAACCCCCCTGTCCCAATGGGCCTTGGTTAGCAGACAATCATAATGTAATAAATACAACACGTAATGTAATAAGTAACCGTCGTACCTGGGGTCTAGTACCTTACCTCCACAAGTCCCACCAGTCCAATGCTGCTCCTAGGCGTGTAAGCGTTTAAGTGGAGTTTTGGACTTATTAGGATTGCTCGGAGGTGAAGGTTAACGGTTTTTTCGACCCAGTGCTTCTCACATGTACATTTTTGCATGTATGTATACTTGTTGCAGGTATATGCGAGAGCAACAAGCTTATATTTTGTCTTCGGGTTTTTAGAGGTTTTAAATCATTTAACTACTTGACTTCGAAGGTGAAGCTTATATAGTAATAATCGGAGGCGAAGCTTATATGGTGGTAATCAACTAACCTTTTATAACACACCTACTTGAGTTTTACTTTTATAACACGCCTACTTGACTTTCACTTGCATATATTAATTTTTGATGGTTAAAAACCACTTATTCATTTAACTATATATGGTAAAGACCCTTTTATAGACGAGCTGAGAGCTTTCCTAGGTCAGCCTGACTTCTATATGTGGTAAAGAGCCATCTCCCAAACTTAACATGTGGAGGTAAATCATACCTTTTTTCGTGAAAGGTGTAATCTATTTTTATTTTGCATAGTTATTTTTCAACAGACTTTTCTCTTATGTTTTCGTAGTTGACTTCTTAGTTTTATTGTAGCGCTACTGTTTCAAGATGCCACTAAGCTTTTAGATTCATAAGCTGTTGTGGTGAAGCTTCAAACTTATAAGCTTCTTTACTTGAGAGCTAATGCTTGTAGCTTCTTAAATTATGAGCTTTTGTGATTATGAGTGGGTAAGATACCAACGTTATCAACCTTAATCAAGCCAAACTCAGTTAAATAAACACATAGAAGTCCAAAAGAGTTAAACTTTATAAACACATAACGCTCGACGAGCATAAACCAAAAACAAACCAGATCGAGACCGAATAACCCGAAAGCCATTAACGCCCTTTTTGTTGTCTAAATTAAACCAGACCCAATAGTTACAGGGACTACTTTGGTAGTATTTTGGGCTTCTAGAATGCTGACCCGGCTCGTATTAATCCGGTCAATCCTGAACCGCCCTAAACTTACAAAATAAAATAAAATCCCCAATTTCATTTTCTTCGTATCCACACACTCGTCGGATTCGATCAAACCCTAGTAAGTATATTTTTGCTTCGTTTTCTTGAGCAATGAGCTTAATCAATTCTCATAATAATAATTATTAGTGTAGTCGTTTCATGTATAATCTCTAAGCGTGTTAGTCGATTACGTAGGGTTTTATGCGATCTATATATCTTCGTCACGAGCGATTCATAGTGTTTACGAGCTCTTTTGATTACGATTTACATGTTATAGGTTATAGTGGTTTTTGTACTTAGGCATTCAATCACGTCGGTTTATTTGAAAGATATTTAGGAATTCGTTGCTGTTTCAGTGCTTTTGTTTTGGTGTTTTGTTTCTATTGGGTGATGTAGGCTAGTCTGTGCTAGGTACGGTTTAGTTTCGTGTATGTTTATGCGGACTATTTGTCGATTTTGTGGTATTTTGGATTTAATTGATCTGTAACTGATTTAGGTGTAATTTTGTGTATGTTTATGCGGATTATTTGTAGATTTTGAGGTGTTTTTGGATTTTAATTTGTAACTGATTTAGGCTAGTCTGTGCTAGGTTTATGGTTTAATTTTGTGTTTGTTTATGTGGATTATTTGTTGATTTTAAGTAATTTTGGATTTTGATTGATCTGTAACCGATATAGGCTAGTCTGTGCTAGGTTTACAGTTACCCTCCGTCTATGTTTATGTGGATTATATGTCAATTTTGGTTTTTGAAATTTGGTCTGTGCTAGGTTTATGGTTTAATATAGTGTATGCTTATGTGGATTATCTGTTGATTTTGAGCTATTTTGGATTTTAATTGATATGTTCTGTACTAATGTTGATTGTTGGTTTATATTTGTAGAGTTGAAAATATGGATCCGGTGGATTTGGAAATTGCGAAGACACAGGAAGAAAGGAAGAAAATGGAGGCAGCACTAGCTCCAAACGCTATTACTTTCGATACTGATCTTTATGATGGAAGCAATAGATTTCAGGATTATAACAGGGAGATTCCTGCTAATGATGATGAAGATAACGCTGATGCTATTGATAATGAGGTTGCCAGGAGTTAGCTTCTTACACTGCTCCTAAATCTCTCTTGAATGATATGCCTAGGGGCGGTGATGATGAGGCTCTTGGGTTTAAGAAGTCACAAAGGATTATTGATAGAGAAGATGATTACAGGAGGAGGAGGTTGAATCAGGTTATTTCTCCGGAAAGACATGATGCTTTTGCCAGTGGGGATAAAACACCTAAACCTGAAACAAGAACTTATGCTGATGTTATGAGGGAAGCTGCATTGAAAAGAGAGAAAGAGGAGACTTTGAAAGTGATTGCTAGGAAGAAGAAGGAAGAAGAGGAGAATAAGGCAGCTGGGAAAGATAAGGAAGCAGTTGCTTCACAGCCTGCTCAGAAAAGAAGGAACCGATGGGATCAGTCTCAAGACGATTCAGGCTCAAAGAAAGCTAAAACTGGTTCTGATTGGGATATGCCTGACTCAGCTCCCGGGATTGGAAGATGGGATGCAACACCAACACCGGGTAGAATTGGTGATGCAACTCCTTCAATGTCCAGGAAAAACAGGTGGGATGAAACGCCTACACCTGGTCGGTTAGCTGACTCAGACGCTACACCAGCTGGTGTTTTGACACCTGGTGCTACTCCAGCTGGCATGACATGGGATGCTACACCAAAGCTGTCTGGTCTTGCTACCCCGACACCAAAACGTCAAAGATCAAGGTGGGATGAAACACCGGCCACCATGGGAAGTGCCACACCTGGCGGTGCTACACCTGCAGCTGGTTATACACCTGGTGTGACACCTGTTGGTGGGGTCGAGCTAGCCACTCCGACCCCTGGTGCTATAAACCTCCGTGGTGCCATCACACCAGAACAATATAATCTACTGAGATGGGAGAAAGATATTGAGGATAGGAACCGTCCACTAACTGATGAAGAACTTGATTCAATGTTTCCACAAGAAGGGTACAAGATTTTGGAACCACCTGCTAGTTATATTCCCATTAGAACTCCTGCAAGAAAGCTTCTTGCTACACCAACTCCTTTGGGAACGCCTCTATACGCCATCCCTGAAGAAAACCGAGGTCAACAGTTTGATG
Source organism: Bidens hawaiensis (assembly GCF_021521415.1). Lineage (NCBI taxonomy): Eukaryota > Viridiplantae > Streptophyta > Magnoliopsida > Asterales > Asteraceae > Bidens > Bidens hawaiensis. The sequence goes on along the minus strand of NW_027499883.1, from coordinate 48,300 downwards.
TTCCAAAAGAAATGCCAGGTGGACTTCCATTCATGAAGCCAGAAGATTACCAGTACTTTGGTGCCTTGTTAAATGAAGAAGATGAAGAAGAGTTATCACCAGATGAACAAAAAGAGAGAAAGATCATGAAACTGTTGCTCAAGGTCAAGAACGGGACCCCACCACAGAGGAAGACAGCTTTGAGACAGTTAACCGACAAAGCCCGTGAATTTGGTGCTGGCCCGTTATTCAATCGTATTCTTCCATTACTTATGCAGCCCACTTTAGAAGACCAAGAGAGACACTTGTTGGTTAAAGTCATTGACCGAGTTCTTTACAAGCTAGATGAGCTTGTTCGACCTTATGTTCATAAAATCCTTGTTGTGATAGAACCTTTATTGATTGATGAAGATTATTATGCCCGTGTGGAAGGTAGAGAAATCATATCCAATCTCAGTAAAGCAGCTGGATTAGCAACTATGATAGCTGCTATGCGACCTGATATTGATAACATTGATGAATATGTTAGAAACACAACTGCAAGAGCTTTTAGTGTTGTTGCATCAGCCCTTGGAATCCCTGCTTTGCTACCTTTCTTGAAAGCCGTTTGTCAAAGTAAGAAATCATGGCAAGCTAGACACACAGGTATTAAAATTGTTCAACAAATCGCTATTTTAATTGGGTGTGCGGTTCTTCCACATTTACGATCACTTGTTGAGATTATTGAACATGGGCTCAATGATGAGAATCAAAAGGTTAGAACCATCACCGCCTTGTCACTGGCGGCACTTGCTGAGGCGGCTGCTCCATACGGTATTGAAAGCTTTGATTCGGTTCTTAAGCCTTTATGGAAAGGTATTCGGTCCCACCGTGGGAAGGTTTTGGCTGCTTTCTTGAAAGCAATTGGTTTCATTATTCCATTAATGGACGCCATTTATGCTAGTTACTATACAAAAGAAGTTATGGTTATTTTGATTCGTGAGTTTCAATCTCCTGATGAAGAAATGAAGAAGATTGTGTTGAAAGTGGTGAAACAGTGTGTGAGTACTGAAGGTGTTGAAGCTGATTACATCCGAAGTGATATTCTTCCAGAGTTTTTCAGAAACTTTTGGGTTAGAAGAATGGCGTTGGATCGAAGAAATTATAAGCAACTTGTTGAAACAACGGTTGAGATTGCAAACAAAGTCGGTGTTCCTGATATTGTGGCAAGAATCGTTGAAGATTTGAAAGATGAAAGTGAACCGTATAGAAGAATGGTGATGGAAACAATTGAAAAGGTTGTAGCAAATTTAGGCGCATCAGATATCGATTCCCGTTTAGAAGAGCTTTTAATCGATGGTATTCTGTACGCCTTTCAAGAACAAACCAGCGATGATGCAAACGTTATGCTTAACGGGTTTGGTGCAGTGGTCAACTCTCTTGGTCAGAGGGTAAAACCGTACCTTCCACAAATATGTGGTACCATAAAATGGCGGTTAAACAACAAAAGTGCAAAAGTAAGACAACAAGCTGCAGATCTGATTTCAAGAATTGCAGTGGTTATGAAACAATGCCAAGAAGAACAACTCATGGGGCATCTCGGGGTCGTTTTATACGAATATTTAGGAGAAGAATATCCCGAGGTTCTCGGTTCAATTCTGGGTGCATTGAAAGCAATCGTGAATGTTATCGGTATGACCAAAATGACCCCACCAATAAAAGACTTGCTTCCACGTTTGACTCCAATTTTAAAAAATCGACACGAAAAGGTTCAAGAAAACTGCATTGACTTAGTGGGCCGTATCGCTGATCGTGGTGCCGAGTTTGTCCCTGCTCGTGAATGGATGCGAATCTGTTTTGAGCTCCTTGAAATGCTCAAAGCTCACAAAAAAGGGATTCGACGAGCCGCTGTTAACACGTTTGGTTACATAGCTAAAGCCATTGGGCCACAAGATGTCTTAGCCACTCTTTTAAACAACCTTAAAGTCCAAGAAAGACAAAACCGTGTTTGCACGACTGTCGCTATAGCAATTGTGGCGGAAACATGCTCACCTTTCACGGTTTTACCTGCGTTAATGAATGAGTATCGGGTGCCGGAGTTAAACGTGCAAAATGGTGTTTTGAAATCTTTATCGTTTCTGTTTGAGTATATTGGTGAAATGGGGAAGGATTACATATATGCGGTGACTCCATTACTTGAAGACGCACTTATGGACCGGGACCTGGTTCACAGACAGACCGCAGCCTCAGCGGTTAAGCACATGGCTCTGGGTGTGGCTGGGCTGGGGTGCGAGGACGCGTTGGTCCACTTGTTGAACTATGTGTGGCCCAATATTTTTGAGACATCACCACATGTTATTAATGCGGTTATGGAAGCTATTGAAGGGATGCGGGTGGCGTTGGGTGCTGCTGTGGTGCTTAATTACTGTTTGCAGGGTTTGTTTCATCCCGCAAGGAAGGTTCGAGAAGTTTATTGGAAGATCTATAACTCGCTTTATATTGGTGCTCAAGATGCACTTGTGGCAGCGTATCCTGTGCTTGAGGATGAAGGCGATAATGTATACAGTCGGCCTGAGTTGACTATGTTTATTTGAGGTTGACTTTGTTTGAATCTCTTTTGTTCCGTTATCAACTGTCTTTTCTTTCTTTATGTTGTGTTTTGAACTACTTGACTTGGATGCTGCTGTTTCTGAATTAATATGTTGTTTGGAGTATTGCAGTTGTTTTTCATTGTTGGGATGCTATGTAATCTTTTTTTCTTTTTGTATTTTCTTGGATTGTAGGTGCTTGGTGTGCGCAGTTGTAGGGGTTTGGGCTAGTCAGCACCCAGCAACCGCAACATGCATGCGGTTATGGTCATCAAGAGATAACTTGTGATATTGGTGTTTGTACGCTGTCGAAACCGTCCAAACCAAAGCTAGGGATGGATCAAGGGCTGTATTTATGGGTTTTCATATACCATAGTTTAACATACTAGCATAAGTTCTGTGCACAAAATCAAACACGCTCCGCCAGTGATGGATCCATGATTCATTGTCGGTGGGGGTGAAAAGATGGGACATGTTAGACTGAGTTAGTTTAGATTGGCTAGTGTCAGAGCGGGTTGGATCGAGTCAAACAGTTGCATTAAATCGTAGCACAAAGAAAAATTAAAGAAATTTCAAAGTCCTAATATTAAAACACATGGACTACAATACTTAGAACTTAGAAGTTCAAACTACTCGGTTAAGACGTTTAAGACCTTGATTTTAATTAAGAACATGGGACGCTACTGGGTTTATAGGCCTTAAAAGCAGAGACGCCAGATATGAGACGAGGGCTTCACGTACCTAAGTTTTTTGATACTATGACAATACTAACAAATTAATTGTACATGATAATTTTACATTGCTAAATGCTAATACTTAAAACATAAACTTATTAATAATCTCTATCTATATAGCATATACTTTACTTTTGTTACTCCGTAGACATCTAAAATTGATTATTTAAAATTCAAAAACGTCAGCTAAAAAAACCTAAATATTATCTAGTGTAGAGAAAATGATAAGCACTCATCTCATGATATCGTTTTTTCTTAACTTAGAGATGTTAAGAGAGAATAGTAAGACATCAGAGGAAAAAGAAAAACTAGTTAATCCACGTATTCTAACTTGACGTAGTAAACCTCTTGTTGGGCTACGGTTATTGAATTATTTTAGAAGTGGCACTGGAATTTTTTTACTTGCCAATTGCATAAACATTATATCTTTTTCATTAACAAAGCATTTATCCACCCATGCATTCCGGTTTTTCAAAAAATCAAAAAATTAACCGTCGGTTAATGCTTCGGTTCGGTTTTTCCGGTGCGGTTTTTTTTGTTTATTCGGTTTCGATTCGGTTAATTCGGTTTTCTGCTCACCCCTACATTCCTTCACCACAAAAAAAATGCATGACCGACTACAACAGTCTCATTTAAAAAGTATTTTGATATAATACTGCATGCTGAATCTTTTTATTCTACTGGGACTAGGGTGTACACCGGACGAGATCCTGTTCGTGTTCGTGTTCGTCCGTTAAGCTTTTGACAGACAAACGGACGGTTCACGAATATTCTACTGAACGAAATTCATGTTCGTGTCCGTCCATGTCTGTCCATCAATATTGTAAACGGACGTTAACAGACACTAATGGGCAAATGGACACTGATGGACAAATAGGTCGGTAAGCGGACTGAACCGAACCGGACAGGACCTTGTTTGCGTTCATCCGTTAAGCTTTTACCAGACAAACGTACGGTTCACAAACACCCTACCGAACGAAAATTCGTGTTCATGTCCGTTCATTAAGGAATTGAGTTTGCTCGTTTCGTTCTTAAGTATTGTTAACGGACAACCGAACACTAACGGACACTAATGGGCAAACAAACACCAATGGACACTAATGAGCGTTAATGGATAAACAAACAAAACATATCAAAATACTTAGCATAAATACTAATGAGCAATACATCCATGACATCCAAAAATACTTAACCCTATAGTAACCAAACATATAATCATATCAAAATAATTTTTGGTGTTCAAAATTCACAAACTTCTAGTGTTTTACAAGAAACAAGTTTCAAATTCTTCATTCTTCATTCTTCAGGGAATTCCAACTTACACGACACTATTAACGCGTTATCAGACGTTCACGAACACAATTGAACGAACGCAGCCTTTGTCAGTGTTCGTCCGTTAAACTTACCGAACAAAATTTTTTCCTCCGTGTCCCGTTCATTTATTAAACGAACGAACATAAACGAACTCCCAACTGAACGAACAGCCGGACGTCCGGTTCGCTTACAACCCTAACTGGGACCACAGAGATTCTAAGCTACTAAAGATCATAATCACATATGGACTAATAAGATCACATAACCAAACATATCATGATGTTCATTTGCAACTAGCGATAATATAAAATTATAGATAAACAAACATAAACAAAAGTGCATATCAATTCATAAACATAAGATATTGGAGTGTTACAAAACATCCATATTGGAAAACCTTATGTAGCATCCTAAATTTCAAAAAAGAAAAACTATTATATCACAACACAGAATAAATAGAGTACTCTATAGGGTTGGAAATTATGAACACAAACTGTATTAACATAAAAAAAATTTATTCTAGTTTTTTTGGTAGATCAATGATCCAAGTTGATCTCAAACCTAACTATGTCTAACCAGTGGATCTTATGAAGTTAAATGGGCCAAACTCAAACTTAGACTAGCTCAAACTTGGTCGGACTGATTTACATTAGTAACCTAGCTTAAATAGGGTAAATATTATAATAAATTTTTTTTTGCAATATTCATTTCTTGGATTATATCCAATAAAACAATAACTTGTTACACAGAAAAAGTATCAAAATTGGGTGATAAATAAAATGTCTTATCTACCTACCATCTTCTTCCAAACTTCATAGACATTATTTTCCTCTTTTTGTTCATTTTATGTTTGGCGGCAATTCTAAGCTTTCTCTTCGCATTTCTCTCTGGATTCACAACCGCCATTATCTTTACCCCTTGTTTCCTTTTCTCTCTTTTCGCCTTCAGATTTTTACCAATCAAATGACAAACTTGAACATACTTCAGGTCCCCGATTACGTCCTTTTTGATGCTATCACACACCATTTCTGCATGTTGCTTCGCTTTATCTGGAACACAAACATATGCAACGCTCGTAAGGGTAAAAGAGGGAAAAAAATAAAAATAAATAAAAACTAACAATTTAAAAGGCAGAATCTGATTATATTAGATGTTGGGAACTTACCAGAGAGAACTTTCCCAGTAAATCCCTCACAGATTTTGTATAAAGGAAGCAGGATATGATAAACAAGAGTTTGACCGTCTTTCTGGTCAACCTTTTCCATAACTTCATTTTTATCAAGGATTTTTGGTGATATTTCTTTAAATATATTAAAGATGACTTCCATCTGCAAATAGTTTACATCCAACAGTCAGCTATACAAACTACTAGAGAAGATAAAGATGATGGGTCAAATAGTTCAAATGGGTCCTAAGGGGTCCAAATGTATCTTGAGCTTAAGCACGAGCTTCACCTATTGAGCTCGAGCAATCTAGAAAATATAAAAAAGTGCAATGCCAATCTATTAAAAACACATATACAATTACCAACCTGATCATCCTCCACATCAAGGGCAATCTTCCCCATCGTTTTAATTAAAGACGAAACAAGCAAATACCGATGCTTCTCACAAATTTCAATGTCAATATGACCATTTAGCCCCAATGCAAGAGATGCAAACATACTTCTCCCTTTCCTTGAATCAAGAATAACAAAACCTCTCAAAAGAATCTCTTCATCCTTTTGTTTAAGGGTTGACCAGAAAACTTGAGATTCATTTTGTTGCCCTAACATTGAATGCAACTGAAGATTTACATATACAATATTTTCAATAAGACGCTTGCTTTCATCTCCAGTTAGTGATGCTTTCAACTGAGAACAGAAAGAAGCTGCAAGAAAAAACAGTCTGCTCGGCCTCATCAAGAAACAGCCCGTAGTTGACTTTGAATTTTTGAAGTACAACTCTATAAGACGGTTTGAGATGTTTCGCAACCAAATATGTGGATGCAGTAAGAATTCACAAATTATTTCCCACATGTCCTGTAAACAAAATAAAAATATAAAATAGAGAAACTTTCACAAATGGTCCCTGTCGTTTGACCGTTTTTCAAGTTTGGTCCCCAGATTTTATATACTGCAAACACTTGTGAGAGGGTTAGACATTTAGTCCCCATCGTTAATCCAGTTAGTTTTTAACGAAAAAAGCGATGTCATGCGTCAAACTTTAATAAAATATACTCACGTCGACTTCATCACCTCGATTATGCACTGAACCTTCGATTTTGCAATGACGAAGGTGATGAAGTCGATCTTAGGAAAGGGTATTCTATTAGGGTTCTGAATTTGAAAAAAAACACTATTACCCTCACATGAATGGCACATGACATCAGTTTTCCGTTAAAAGCTAACTGGAATTACTGGTGGAGACTAAACATGCAATCATCTCACAAATGTCTGGACTAAGTTTGCAATTTTTTAAATATGGGGACCAACCTTGCAATGCAACTAAACACAAATTGCGTGCATCAGTAAATGTATAAAGTACCTCATAATGTTCTCCAAATAACAAATCAGGAAATTCAAGCAACATCTTCTCAAAAAGAACCAGTGAATAACAAGCTTCCTTCCATAAAGGAATTGCTGTTTCACCAGAAAGATCCATTTGACCATTTTTGAAGATGTTGACCGCAGATAAAAGTATGCGTCTCATTACAGGAAAAACAGCATCTATATGCTTTGCAAAACCTTTCTTCATTACTTCTGCTGACAGTGCTAATACCTGTATAAGATATTTTGTAATCATCAAATAAATTATTCACACCAATTTAAATAATAATCAAATAAATTAATAACCATACATGTGCTGCAGCACTCCATAAACCCTGTTTCTCTCCAGAATACCAAGACATTGTGTACTCTAAAATAGAGTGGAGACTTTGTGCCCCCACACGACCAATCAGAATCTTTAAAGCTTTCACAGTAGAAGTTTTGACTTTTTTCTCGGAATCATTTGCTAAACAAACAACCAGTTGGAGAAATATAGTTTGTGATTGCTCATCCACAACTTGGGGTGGAAACTTTTGAATAATAACACCAAGCATATCAACCGCTGCTACTCTTCCAGTAAGGTGCTCATATCTACAACAAACATAAATTTATCATTTTAGTAAAGAAAAACGGCGTAGTGTTATCACAAAAACTGTAATTTAGCTCAACACCCTACTATTGTTAAACTTATACAAACTGTTTAGATTAATGGTATTATGGTAAATGTCAGCTACTCGCACTCATACATATGTGAACAACTGTATGCAACAAAAATGTATTTTTTGCTGACATGGATGCCATGTAAGCTCTTTTCCTTACCCTAACAAACCAACTCTCAACATACAAACTTAATTCACATCAACAAGAGTTAACATGGAATGGCACATACTCTTTAATCAACTGTACACATGCTGACTGTGCAAGCTTATGTGCAAATAACTAGAGGTGTGCATGAAACTGAAAAAACCAAACCAAAATAACTGAGCCGAAACATGAACTGACGATTTGGTTAAATGCTTTCGTAACTTTACTTTTCAGTTCATTTTGGTTTTGCATGTAGTAATTTTGAACCAAACCAAAATTACAAGTTTTCATTTTTAATTTTGAATTTTAAGTATTTTATAAGAATTTAATAAATAGTGTAACCTAAATAATTTAGCCCAAATTTTTAATAATCAATAATTTATTAACCAACAAAAAGACTTCGGCCCAAATTCATTATTTTGAGTCAATTCTCTTTTATCAACCCAAGAATTTCAAGACCAAGTGGAAAAACAGAAACAAACAAAATTTAAACTGAAGACCGAAAAAAACCAAAACCGAACAGTTTTCAAAAACTCGAAAACTGAAACTTCAGTTTTTAGATTCGGTTTGAGCCCCAAAACAGCCCATGCACATCCCTACGGCCCTACAAATAACCAACATTTATCAATTATTTCACAGGTGCTGACTTTGCAAGTAACAAGCAATTACCAATAATTGACATGTTAATGTACTTAAACGTGTTAAAAGTCAGAAACAATGGTGAATGCAGTTGCTTGCGCCATCAGCACATAATATATGAACATTTCAGTTGAGGGACTTTCTTGCAAAATCAGAAACTAAGTTGATTTTGTAAGGCATTACCCTAAATAATAAGCTTAACACAAAAAATTAGCATTTACAGGACCAGTTGTTACCTTAAGCAAGCAAGAAATCAAGATGCTGTTGCAACCGTTTTTGTGAGATTGAATAATCTAGCAAAAACTGTAAAAATATCCTACTGCATTTATTGCGTACTCCTTCCACTTGACTTGTTACCATTAACTCTGCAACTATTTTAGCAAGATCATAAATCTCGGGAACCACAACTTTACGGCTCACGATTGCTTTCAACAAAGAAAGTGCAATAAAAGTAGGGTTTCTTTCAAGATCAACAAAAAGCGGGAACTGTAGAAGCATGTGCATTTGATCAGATGAAAGTGTAATACTCGTGCTTTTTAAAAGAACCGTTAATAACCGAATAGAAGATTCAGCCAAGGGAGTGCTTGCATTAACTGAACCATGTAGGATAACAAAGAGTGCGGTTTTAATATTATCCGATTGAGACTTCAGGGACGGTAATGGAATTTGCACAAGAAGTGAAAGGCACATAAGAGATGAAGATATGATATCTTCAAACTTGGAGCTCAAGCAACCACATAATAATCCAACAAAGGGGTCCATGTATGACATTGCTTGCTCTTGGTTTTGTTTAATTTTCATTTTCTTTATTCGGCTATGCAAAACTCCAATAGCATCATCATCATCATCATCATCATCATCATCATCATCATCATCATCATCGTACTCAGTATATCCCACCAATAGCAAAGCTATAGTAGGGTCTGAGGAGGGTAAGATGTAGACAGCCTTACCTCTACCCCATAGGGATAGAGAGGCTACTTCCGGTGAGACCCTCGGCTCGATAGTAGTTTTGCATCAAGCCTTGGACATAAGACACATAACACTCAACCATCGGGACACCGACCGATTGGTGCATGTACCCTTGTCTTTCGGCTATCAACGCCACCACATGATGCCTGATTAACCTTCCGCCACTTTTAACATTATTTTCACGATATTGGTAAAATAACGTCAAAATTAGTGCAATTTCGCTTTTGCCCACCTGAGGGTTCACACATATATACATTATATGCGTGCACCGCAAGCAGGGCGTTGCAAAACTCCAATAGCAAATACAGTTATTAGATGTGAACATTGTGAGCAAGAATGACTTCCTGTAATGCTGGCATCAGCATTTCCATTCAAACCATCTTCAACGAGGCCATAGATGAAAACAAGAATATCTTTCTGGCTTGCAGTTGGGTTACGGTCGATACTCAAAGCTATATGGTGTAACATAGTTTGTAGCTTTGATTTCAACTTTGGGGTCAACTGTTTCTGCAGATGACGTGTAACGAATGACATCAGCTTCAAAGCGTTGGTTTTAAACGTGACGTTTTCAGCAACTAACTGAAGGGTCTCAAATGATTTACTTTTTCGGGTCTCCTTCATTTTTGAAGCAATTTTATCAACTTCTTTTTCTTCAGAAACATCACCAAGAACATCATTTTCCACCACAGAGAATATCTTCTAAACAATAATCCAACTTCCCAGTACCGGTACCCGACAAACACTTTGTTAGAATAAAATTGACTGTATATCCAAGCACGTGAAGCTCAAATCCTCTTTTTAAAGTCGATCTCACCACTTTGAGAATAAACTGGAAATATTCAAACCCTAATTCTTTCAAACAAGCAACAAGAGCAGATCGTGCCTCATCACGAACACTATCAAGACGATTTTTCAAAAAGTTTGAAACGCGGTGGATTATAGTTGGAAGTTGAAGCTCTAACACGTTTCCAGGAAGTAATTTTAGCAACTTGAGTGCAACAAGGCTCACGTTCACGTTGACATTATCGGTATCCAGACTCTAACAACTTTTGTACTTTTGGCAGGATGCTTTTGTGAAGAGAAGTTTGTATATCAGAATGTTTATCTGTTGTTGTACATTTGACCAAGACGGTTGGATTTTCAACTTTGACTTCTTTAAATTGGAAGTGGTCAAGAATCGTGGAAATGAGTCTCAAAAAGAGCTTTTGTTTGTCGGGTCTAAGTTTGACTTCTTTGAAGCATTTGTTCAAGAGTGCATAATATTGTTTCCAACTCATAGAACCAGAAATAGACGCAATGGCTTCAATGCAAGCGTTTCTAAGATGCTCTCCTTTTCCATCTTTTACTTCAAGTAGCATATTGAAAAACAGCGGGAGCAACACTTTATTTGTAATAACCTAAACGGTCAATATAACAGCAAGAATAAGTAGATGGTCAAAACGTCATTTGGTATGGGTCTATACAGTTTGGAACCCGAAAAACACCTTTTGTCCGCATCTCTTAAAATATTTCACCAAGAATTAGTAGATGGCATTAATGATCACTAATTTTTTTTTATCTTATTTAGTTAAAACACTTGAAAATTCAACAATGTTACTTGTCCTTGCAAATTTTGCAAACTTTCTCCTAAAAAAGATCATTTATTATTTTAGTTATTGCAACATAAATATTCACTCTTAGTTCTATTTTGTAAAAAAAAAGGCATGCCCTTCAAATTTTATCTTTTCACATTTTGAGAACTTACCTTTAAAGGATTTCAGTAAGATGGAATATTAATTTGTACACGATTGAAAAAATATAAAGATTTGAGAATTGAAAATGCGCCCACTTAACCATTTTGACTCGTTTTCTTTTTAACGTGGCTCCATTGACCCCATTCATCATTGACCAAATAAAAAATTACCTCTGATAATTGGTGATCACGGACAACACTGCAGAAGCGCATCAATGCCCTCGCTCTCCTATACTTCTGCACTCACGAAAGCCAAATATAAACAAAACGTAAAATTCTAATATTTTCTATCAGCAACAAAATAAAGGAATAAACGATAAGTATTGTAATTATGTATCAACAAGTGAACCTGTAAGTGAACAATATTGGTAAAGAAATCCTGTTCTGCATCTACATGGCAGAGGGCAGCATATGATTCAAGTTTACACACATTGGGAAGCCTCACCACCATCTCCCGTAGTAAATCCAACCAAACCTACAAAATTAACTTAAGAAAATAAATCATATATCTTCCAGAAACAAGTATTAATGGCAAAATAAAAACAATAAACTGAGTTTTCACCTTAATAACAGAAGTTCCGCTGTTCATAGCATCCCCCATGTACTTCAAAAAGAAGTTGTTTATTGTATTCTGAATGGATGATTCAGTCCAATAACCGACACTGAGTTTCATATCACCAGAAATGATCTTTTGACAGAATTCAAGAAACAGAAGCATAAGTCTATATGCACTGTTCCTCAAAACTAAGTCATTGGATGACATGTCATGTACACAATGTGACAAGATGATTAAAGTTTGCTCCTGTCCTACACTGCAGAAGAAATCCATATTTATTTTCTCATAAGCACCAATTATGACATCATAATCAAGAACGTCTATCTCCATGGTAGATGTAGCATTTAATTCTCGTAGAAGTTTTGCCTGCAAAAACACCATATATAGGAGCCAAAATGTTAAGAGTTTCTTAAAAAATAGTAATTGATCAAAGCTTAAAAATCAGTATTACCAAGTGGACTAAGGAAGGGTCACTTTCAGCAAGGAGATCAAAGATGCCACAAATCGCCAACCGGGCATCTAAGGTGGCATGAATAAGAAGTGGAGAGATAGCATTCAACATTCTTAAACTGCCTTCACTTCCTGACTTTGGTACCATCTTCTGAATAACATGCAAAGTCTCGATACATGAATCTGTGTAAAACATGATAGGTTAATATGCAAATCATATAGTTATACAAAGGGCATATTAAAACAATGCCAATAGAAAAACAATATACTAACCCCAGTCGTGAGGTTTCTTGGTAAGAGACGGAAGCAAAATGTCAACAAATTTGTTCCCGAGTGACGCGTCTTCAATATACTTAGGCAACAATTTAAAAATGTTAAGCTCTTTCCCTCCAGAAGGTTTGAGAGATTTCCTATACGAGCAATTCAAACAATAAATTAAAAACCTTGGAAAAGGGGTATATATGTCCAAAACTTTTACAAAAAAATAAATACCTGCTGGTATTTTTGCTTGTAAATAGGTGATGCAAGCTGCAGACAAGGGTATCGATATTAGGAAGTAGAATTCCTTTGACACTAGAATCATGATTTGACACCTCCATGTCAAGATTAAGAAGATTCTCGATGAATCTAAGAACACATGATATGATGGCTTCTGAAGCTGTTGCGACTGTTAATATCGAGAATATATCTGGGACAAGATTATTCGCCCTGTGAATTTGGGGGACAAGTTTGTGGCTTTTACTCATAGCAAGGAAACAAACAAACAATGAGCTTGGCTTCTCACTGCTGGCACCTTCTTGCTTGAAACCATCAATTAATGGTTTTAACGCTGAAAAAAAGATGTCCCAGAAATCCACACTGAAATCATGATCCTCGAATTTACTCAGAACCAAAGATATAATTTTTAGACATAAAGATCTCAAATCTTTTAGCTGTTTTGGAGGCAAGCTTGCCTGCAACTCAAAAACAAACAGCTATCAGGATATGTAAAAAGTAACACTACAATATATGTATACAAACTATGAAGTGTTTTGCATACATATAATTAAAGTAAAGGGGTCGAAACTGTATGATGGATAAAAAAATCTAAACACATAACAATATTACCATGGATTGTTTATCTGCCACATCATTTTCCTCATCATTACTTGATGCACAGCTAGCTAATATTCGAACAATACTTCCCATTAATGTATCAAGAACAGGTTTAATGCGTGACTCGTCAAAAACTCCAAGAATGTCTTCTGTCACATGTAGAAACCCATAGATTTTCTTTGAAGATAATGACTTGATGTTATCCATGGTAAAATGTCTCAATACAGCTGAAGAATCAAAACTAGCAGGAGTTTTAGGTGAACTCCAAGTCAATTCGCTCACATCATCAACACCCGTTGAACCAATTTGTAACGGCTTTATTAATAAAGCAAAAAACAGAGAAAGCTCATTGATATCAAGCTCAGCTAAGAACGCAATTATTGCTTTCCTGTGATGCATGCTTGCAGCCTGAAAAAAATAGGAACACTAGTTATATGTGGTTCTAAAGAACAATAAGTAAGGAAATTATAAAATTGATGCAAAAGCCAACGCAGCTTTTTTCACTAAATCACCCATATGATGAAACTACTATAAAAGCCAATCAAGAACATATCGCCCGTTTCATTTACAAGTACTTGGATTAATAAAATGCAAGGTTGTTACCCGATATTCAATTGACTAATATTTAACCCTAATTCTTCCCATGATATCTCAATTGCCAATGGCACCAAGAACGTATGGTTTAGATCATGATCAAACACAAGCAATAATTTACAAACAATTAATCAAACACCATAACAACTAAAAAAACATTGCAAAGTCATTATTCTATAAATCAAAGCATAACATAGTGTATCAATTAAACCCTACATCCAAGATGATCACCAAGAGGAACTAGCCACTCATGGTTTGAGAAATCATCATGATATCAATTGTATGCAACATCAAACGAATTAAAATGCACCAAACAATGATTACCAATCCCAATATATTGTTCTTCAATCTCCAAAATCTTCTCCCAATGTTTCTTGATGAAAAGATAATGAAAAGGTTAGCCAAAACGGCCAATTAAAGCCAAGATGGGTCAGATGTTACGATCGGACCGTGGTCCACGGTCCAGGCCACGGTTGCCTTTTGCCTCCACGGTACGGTGCAATCTGGATTCTTTGTACCAGTTGGACCGTGGTCCACGGTGGAGCTCTTTTCCATTTCTTGTTTTCTTTGTATCTCTCTCATTCCAGTTCCATTTTCTTCACCGTTTTCGCCCGTGTTCTCGTAACGCCATTCTCTAGCTCCTTAAACCTGCAAATACACGAGCAACCGTAGTCAACTAATTCCATGGAATTAACATAATCCCATAAGTATATTTATATCTTTTAATTCACTTAGTAGCTTCCCTACGGGTCGCTCGTCACCAGCAATTAAAGGCAACAATCAAGGTAACAATGGTATTATTGTGTGCGTGTGGGGGTTTGATATGGGAGAACAAGGTTTATGTTTGTGCAAGGAGTCGGTGTTCTTGCGGATGGTTGAAATATGAAGGCAGGGGTCATTGTTGTGGTTACATACCAAATTATTCATAACCACCAACTGATTGGGAACTTTACAGTGGTTATAGATGTGTTGATGAATGGATGGGATCATCAACATGGGGAAAATGAAGTCCTCGCTTATTCAAAACCAAATATCAAGAAACAATAATTCTAAATACTGCATCGTCCATGGATGATATCAAGAACTTAAAGCAAACAGGTTCATTTTGAGAATATTGTAATTTGTTTGATTTCCTCATTACTAAGGTGGTGCTAAGTGAGGATTATGCTGTAAGGCTATTTGTGGAGGGTCTCAAACCTGAAATTGAATGGTGGGTTAACTTGTTGAGACCAAAGACACTTGATGAAGCATATGAAAAGGCAAAGAACCATGCTAATTTTCTTGCTAGTTGTTTTAGCAATAAAAAAATTAGCGAAAACAAGATTCAAACCATCAACGAATCTGAAAATGGGGTTGAGGTCCAAGAAACCGTTGATGCTAATGATTCAATGGAGAGTGGAAGGGTAATTGATAATGATGTTTTAAGAGAGAATGGAAGTGATAATGAGACTGCATCAAATGAGTTTGATGAAATGTATGGGAATGATAGAGGTGAAATAAAGGAAGATATGGATGAGGATTCAAAATATGGTGAAATAGAAGCTGGCACTAATAAGGAAGATATAGATGCAGTATACCCATTGAATGATAAATTGATTATTGAAGTTTCAATTCTTGTTCCTAATGAAAAACGGGATAACGAGGCTCCACTGAATGAATTGGATATTACATCTGTAATAGAAATGAATGGGATGAGGAATAAACAAAACAATGAATTTGAATTTCTAAATCAGAGATTCATCAAAGAAAATATGTTCGTTGTACCAAGCAGTCCCCTATTTCCCACACATGATACTACAGTAACAACTTGTGATGATGTTATGGGAATTAAAAATGAGATTGATGTATTAAAGAAGAATGTAGAATTCAAAACTTCAAAGGAAGTTGGGGCAGGATTTGTTGCTTGGAAACAACAGATGATTGAAAACGGTGGACCGAGACAGGGAAGCAACAAGACGAACGCTGACGTTGATTTTGCTGATTTTTCAAATATACAAATTAAGATGGAACATTTTAGCATTCACATGAATGGTTGTCACACTCATTGGTTAGACAATATGATGTTCAAGTACAAAAAATTAGGTGTGAGAAGATGGCTAGTTAAGTGGAAACGTAAGAATATAGTCAAACGACTTAAGGAGTTACAAGGACTACAACTGCAAGAACCTCAAACAGGTGTGCAGCCTAATGTGAAATTCTTATTTTGTACTCAAACAACATATTGCATAGGAGTTGGTATAATCACAGCTTGAGAAAGCACAATTAATGAATCAAGTTTCATATGGGAGACACTTTCCGTCACTATGGTTACAAGGGTAGAATTGTCATCAGGTAGTGTCAATGAGAGTGAAGCACTCAGTGTTGACGTAAAAGGTTTAAAAATGAGACCATCATGAGGGACACTATTCAATTATTGATAATTGAAATTCAAGGTCAAAAAATTCTTATTCTACAATTGGCTGATGAGTCTACTCAACACTTCACATATGGTAAATCACCAATGTTTTGGATGGGACCCACTGAATTTAGGATCCATGGATTTATAGGTCAAAATGATGCAGAAGCAAAACCGGTAGCGATGATAGAGAGTGAACAGTGGCATGGGTGTTTCAACATGGAGATAATGATTAGCATGGATACCAGTTTTGCTTTAGCATCAATTAGTTTATATGGGTATTCTTCACATTGCAAATTTGCTACTAAAATTATAGCAGTTTGGATTTTCGTAAGGAAAAATGACATAGTTGGGATGATCGGAGACTATATGTTGCTGCTAATGGTTGTCCGAATCAGAACGGTTCAAATGATGATTCAGAGTTGTGATCTTGTCGAAGCACAAGAATTTTCCCAGTTTGTTTTTGATAGTTTTGATTAGCAATTTTTTTCCCTTATTTCTTTTTCTAATTCGGATTTTTGAGGGGGGAGTAATGTTAGGTAGTAAATAATAGGGGGTGAGTTGTAATAATAGCATATTATAGGGGTTGTACGTGTAGTTATTCATTTGTGTTGTTGTACTTAAACGATGAGATTATCGGTAATGAATCAGCTATTGATTTGTGAGTTTAATCTCCTTCTTCTTCTTTTGTGATTCTTCTTCTTCTCCGTCTTTAGCTCGTTTACCGTTTTGATACGTAACAGTTTGTTAATAAATTTGAAGCCAGAGGAAGCAACAATCATATAGATGAACGAACCAATGTCTTTTGACAGTTGGGGAGATGGTGGCATTGTGGTGTCCGGTGGTGGTGATGGTGTTGAGGGAGAAAAAGAATAGATGGTGCAGTTTGCAATAACATCAAACTATGGGGTTGCAAACTACATAGGTATAATAGTCTTTTTTAACTCGAATTTAACAATCAATAACCGGTCGAGTTGACGGAGGAGCTCAAATTACCCCATATTGCATATGTCATAATGCGATTTGTCAGTGTATTGACCACAGTAGTATCCTGCATTATGGTGTTGACCATAGGAGTGCAAATTGCAATTACCTCTATATTTTACCACATTGTAAAATTTAGTCCCTCAGGCAAATATCATCGTGAGTATTAGGGATAACACACACAAAAAAGAAAGTCTTAACAAAACCGAAACGAAAGATTCTTCTCATGAACCAACCCGAAGACCTATTACACACCAAAACAAAAGTTTAACCATTTATGTAGAAGAAATACTTAGCATTAAAGCACGAGTCAATCGTATCCCAAATCAACTTCTTTAATCTCATAGCACTTAATCCTTATCAGTATAGTTAACTTTACTAATACGTTATAATAAACTTCTATTTGTGAAGGAAAAAGAGGTTAGATAGACCACAATCAATGCATGGCACTATAATGGTATCAACAATTCGACCACTAATCAATTTTCGTCTCGTTTATTCCCCGCGTTATTTAAACAATTTCACCCACACACAATTTAGCGTATTTACTGTAAGCATGGTTGTAAAAATCCCGATTCACACAATCACCCGACTAGCAATTACTACAACATTGACTACAAGACAAAAAATATTGAATGCTTACCATATTCATAAATCAATTGCAAGCCTCGAGATTACCAAGCAATAGAAAATCAAGATTAGATCAAGATACGTATGGCACAAACATGATATTGCATGTAACTTTATGTGTTGGTAATCTATCTCACGTTATAAGGAAAACATATAAGATATATCCACCTCTAAAGAGAGATGCTTGTAGGGACCACCAACCGCTTAATGATATGTTTGTAACAACGATCGCCACCGGCGTAGATAAAGTGAAAGGGCTTATTGGTTAAGAATCAAGAAATGAACGTACAATGAAATAGTAAACTTTATCAAAACCACTATACATCACAACGTTGTGTTGTGACATCTTTGAATCTTTCTATCCCTTTATCTCTTTGTTTAAATTTATAGTCATGGTTTGTTTACGAAATAGTTATTCAATAGCCAAGAAAAATTTAAGTTGTCTATACATACCTAAATGATATTGTGACCGGTAAATAATCATGGTTGCCATTTATAAAGCACAAACACAAGTTTTCAAGCTTTAGATGTTTAAACTAGTATAAGTGAGTGTCACACATTAAAGTGATCAACAACAATGAAATCACGTGAAATGGTGTATCCTGTCGCAATTTGTTTGCAAAGTTCTATAAGACTAACGCTATGTGTAATAAATGGTCTACATTGGGGGTGATTTTTGACATTTGGCATCATGTCAGCATAGAGCGATTTTCATTTTAGGGTGTAGTAGTTTATAACCCAATAGTGTCCCATCATATCGCCCAGTCATTTTTTTTTCTTTATATAATTAAAATAACAATAAAACTTCATTAAATTAATTAAATAAATAAAATATATTAAAAGTAAAAAACAAACATTAAAATAAAAAAACACATAATCAAAATTAGAAAAAAAAACACTAAAACTAAAAGCTAATGTCGTAGGCCGTATACTTCCCATATTTTTTGTTTTCATTTTTCTTTCAATTATTCGCCCGCTTCGGTTTCGCCGATTGAGCGCAAGTACTAAATGTCTCGTTCTATTTGTCGCAATTTATATGAATCGGCAAACTGTGCATTGGCTTAGGTGTTAGCACGGATGTTAGCGTGACGGTCCAGACTCTCGGTCTCAAAACGGCCGAACATATCTTGTAGTCGCTCCACGTTTTCGCGGGGGCCCTCATTGGCCCGTGTCAATGACGAACCCTCCACATTTTCACCTTGTTTTTACTTCATCTACCGGGGTTATGGCAACTCTTGTATGTCGTCGTCCCATAAATTAACCTTGTATTCATCGTCTTCGTCAACGAGGTCGAAGTTACAAGCATCAGAGCTGGAGACGGGTGTGCTTGGATTTGTGAAAGACGAAATTTTTGACCTTTTTAATGGTCGGGGTGATGTGCCGAATTGCCGAACGACTGGACAGGTGGGTAATTCGAGCCATTTCGGGTGTTTCGGAAGATCCTCCCAATAACTTAAGAAAATAAATGGCCCACTGCCATTGTCACACCCCGACCAAAGGCGGCGGAACATGCCGAGGTGTAACGATTGTCCATAAGCACATGACACTAATTAAAGTGACAGTATTTAATAAACTCATTTCATTTCACAACATCGAAAATGTCACATAACAATTATCCATAAAATAACCATAAACAAGATATCACAAAATATGGCAAATTTGATATTGTTCATTTTACCAATATCCTAAGGTCTTTGATGTCGTTTTCTTCACAATCATAAATCAACCAAGATGCAAACCTGCAATATTTCATAAAATAAAGTTTGTCAACACAAAGGTTGGTGAGCAATTCATAAGTTTAATTATATTAGTATATAATAAAGATGGCCACAAAACTTGCATACGAAACGATAAATAAAAGTGGTAATTTGGATAAATAGATATCGTTAAACACATTAGCGACACCTAGCTATAAGGGGATGCCAAATAGTCTAGGATTTTATAGTTATCATTAATTGCATTACGTTAACGACACCTTGCTATAAGGGGATGCCAAATAGTCTAGGATTTTATAGTTTCACCAACCAAAATCGATAAACACATAGGCATATAAGCATAGAACACAAAATCGAGCAATTATTTAGGTAAAGTATACAACTACGTTTGTGGTTTAAGATTCAAATATAAAGCATTTTGTTGAATAAATATGAAATGTCACCCCGAAAATAAAAGATGGAAAATGGGGTATGAAGTGCTCACCTTCAAGTAGTAAACTTGAAAGATGATAATTTGGAGATTTGTCGGAACGACGAGTTTAAAGCACAATGCCTAAAAAGAAAAGAAGTCTTGAATTTAGAAAGGTTGTCTTGAAGGTCTTTAAACAAAATAAATGTTGAGAAATGTAAATAATTAAAGTTCAAGGTTTAAAATATAACTATTTAAGAATTTATAATAATAACCCTTTAAAAATGTAAGTTTGCTCGAAACCGGGTTAAAGTATCTAACCTTAATATTTACTCAACCTATGTTAAGTAATAAGGTGGGTAAAATGCAAGAATGCAAATCCCTTTGGAATAAAGATACTAAAACGGTTTTTTTTTATCGAGTGTTCGGGTTGTCGGTTCGGGTCTTGATAATTGGTCAAACCCAAAGTCAACTTTCCAAAATATTGAATGTTATGAGATAACTCAATAAAATTTAATAAGACTTAACCAAGTATGTAGTTCCATTGTTTTATAACTAACAACGCATGTTAAGCGAGTGTTTGGTTTTGTCGGTCCAAACTTTGTTATGAGATCAAGTTGGATCCAACATTTCCAAGTACTTAAGAAAATATTTAAAAATCAATTTGTAACTATTTTTAAAGAAATACACAAGTCTTGATGGCTAAAAAAAACACACTTGTGTGTCTTAAGTGAGTAAGAATCGGTTTGGTTCGGTTTCCATCTCACAACAAGTTCATAGATGGTTTCCGCATGTCCAAACACTAAAGAACTTGTATAATAATGTACAAATAAAAATACTTTAAGTTTTACAACCAAAAGTTAACAATAAAGTCTTTAAACAAAAGTTCGGTTTTCGGTTCGGATCGTATTTCGGGTTAAGACCGAGGTAAGATTCTACAAACCCATAACCATAGAATTTGTAAAAATGATTTTAGAAACTTAGATATAACAATAAGTATGTTTAAACAATTTTTTAACAAAACTAGTAATAAAGTTCGGTTTATGGTTTAGAGCTATTTACGGTTAAACCGAAGCATAGACTCTTAAAAACCCATAACCATGGAACTTGTAAACATGACCAACAAACTAAAATAAGCAAGAGTAATATATATGAACAAGTTATATAGATGTATATATATCAAGGACACGAAGTCCTCCATGAAGCCTTGCCTTATGAGGTCCGAAACCTCACCGACTGGAATCGAAGAAGTAACTACCAAAGGTAAACAAGGGGTGTATATTATATATATGTTGCACAACCATAAACAAGTATTAATAAGGCTACATAAACTAATTAAGATGAAAGACTAAAAACCTTCAAGAACACTTAAGAAGGTAACATTGAATATTTGATGTTTGAGAGAGTTTTTTTTTTTTTGGAGTTGTAGCAAGGGAAAATGAAGAGGAAAGGTGGTGTATATATAGGGTAATGTTGGTGGTCAAATATGGGTGTGAGACACAAGAGTTTTCATGCAAAATGGATCAAGACAAAAACACAAAACAAAAAAATAAATAAATAAATTATAAATAAATAAAAATAGGATGTTTCAAGACCCAACAAGTGTAAAGCAATATTGTAACATAAATACATCATTTTGATTCTAACATAAGGTTCGGTTTACAAATCGGGTCGGTTTACATAATAAACAAATACAAAAACGAATACAAACAAGACCCGAAATTGACGAATGTCACAGCCATGACCTTGATATTCGGCTAGAGCTATTAGTTGGATGTCGGCGTTTTTTTGCCACAACCCCAATGACCATTGCTCAATTGGTTGTGGATCGCACTGAATTTTTGGCAAGCGATGTTTACAACCCTCCAATGGACTTGAACACCTTCTTTATCCTAGTGATCCGGCCTCGCACCCGAAAGCTAGGTCTGTAGACGAACCGAACGTTCGGTAAATTGTTCGTGAACCGTTTGGCCGGGAGTTCGTTTATGTTCATTTATTAATAAACGAATGAGCATGAACAAAAAATTTGTGGTCGTTTAATTAAATGAACGAACATGAACACATGTTCTGTTCGTTCATTTATGTTCATGAACGTTCATTTATACTGTTTATTTATGTTCGTTTAAGTATTAATAGAAAATAATTAAATATTATAGGGATATGTCATTTGCTTAAAGGTTTTATATTTGTTAATTTGTGTTCATTTAAGTTTGTTTGTGTTCATGTACATTTGGTCATATATATTCGTTTATCTTTTATGTTCGTTTAGATTAAAAAAACAAACATAAACGAACAAAAATGCCCGTTTTTAAATAAACGAATATGAACATAAATATTTGTTCGATTAAGTGTTCGTATTCTTTTATAAAGTTAAACGAACGAACACGGACATGCCCTTAATCATGTTCATTGAATTCAGTTACAAGCTTTCACTATTCACACTGATGAATGCACCGATATCAATCTCTAGACCCTGCCGATTTTATTTGTGTTCGTGAACACATTAATTTCCTTAATGAACGAACAGTCGAACACGAACAAAATCTCATTCGGTAAGTGTTCGTGAACCGTTCATAAACACGTTGTTTTCTTAATGAACGAACATGAACAAGTCCTTGTTCGTGTTCGTTCGGTTCGTTTATAGCCATACCGAAAGCTTGACCCACCTTTTTAGTTGTTATTTTGACCATGATTGTAAAATACAAACTAGGCGTTGAATAATCGTTAACCTCCACTCCACCGCTAACTAGCGATAACCGATAAGATACACTTACGAGACCCGGTATCTTTTACGTTTTATTTGTGTTTGTATGACCCGGTCTGCGAGGACCCGATATCTTTGATTTGTTTGTTTATATAGTGCCGTCATAAATAATAAACCCTAGCCGCGTTTTCCCCTTAAACCCTAATTCCTCTTATTATCCAAGGTATGAAATATTCCTCTTTCATCGTAGCTTACTTTTTTGTCTCGAGAATTAGTGCGTTTCAGTCTTCCTGTTAACTGTTATAAAAAGTTTTAATTATGTGTCATCGTTGAGCATATATTATGATCTAGTTCTGTGATAAGCAAGCCTTAAATCTTAACCGAAATTAACCCACGGTTATGGTTAAGATTATTTGATTAATCGGTTATGGTTATATGTAAATAGTTAATTTTAGTTCAAACTTTGTTTTGTTAATTAACTGAAGCCGAACCATAACCGAGCTGCATACACGATTAACCGAAACCAAAGTTCGGTTATGGTTATGGTTAATGGTAAAAACTGAACTGAACCGCAGCTTGCGTACGTGTTATAGTAGTTGATTACTTGATTTCATGAAATTCGAACAGTTAGAATGGCTTTCCACAGCAGAATCGGAAGTCTCGTGAGGCAAACTATCTCCCAAAACGGAGTGTCAAATGTGCAAGTGCCAACACCATCGATGCTCAATGCTATCCGATGCATGTCATCGAAGCTTTTTGTTGGTGGTATGTTCTTGTGCTACTGATAATGATCGCTGGATCGCTTTTCTTTATGTGATTGTGAAGTTTGATTACTGGTGAATGTTGCAGGTCTCTCTTATCAGACTGATGACTACTCCTTGAAGGAGGCGTTTTCTGGATTTGGTGATGTAATTGAAGGTGAGAACTGAGAACAGTTAATATCTGGTGTCTAATATGCGGAATTTAAGTGTATGTGCCGAGCCTGAGCATGAATAAGCTCGAGCTTGGCTTATTTTTAGCTCTTTTTCTTAAGCTCCAGCGCGGATTGTCTATCAATTATCCATATATGTTTTAACTTATTTTTATGTATTTTAAGAAAAACCTTAAAAGTGGCCTAAGCTTTCAGTGCAGTGTGAAATTAACACATAGAAGTCCAAAAGAGGTAAAACTTAAAAATACACTAGGCTCGAGCTAGGGCTCAATAACTAAAAACGAGCTTTATTTAGGCTCGGGCCCAGCTCGTGCTCGAAAAAGCTCGGCTTGTTTCGAGCTTTTAATCGATCCGAGGTCTAGTAGCTTGCAAGCGGCTGGGCTTGTTTGCATCCTCAAGTATTTTAAGGTTTTTCATATTGTGATATCAGTGTTCTTGATACTTGATTTTTGGTGAGCAGAAAAATCGTTTGACTGGACCATAATTTGAAATACCTGAACTAATTGTGAAACATATTGTTTCGTTATGGTTTTTGCACTAATCAATTTTTATGGTTCTGTTATGGCTATCTGTGCATGAATAGCCAATTTTTTTTACTGAATTGCTAGAAAAGTTTTGTTATAACTTTATATAAGTTACATAATAGTTGTCATTTGTTCTCATTTAAAAGTTTATTGAATAATGGACTTAACTAATGGTTTACCGGATTAATTGAACCATCTTTTTCAACAATTGAATGAACCAAACTGTTTATGACCTAAACCAACTGGGTATGAAAAGTTTAAAGCCAAAAAGTCAGTTATAAGCTTGGTTGTAGCCAGTAATTGAATTGAATTGACTCATGCTCACTCTGGTATTAATACTGTATGTTTATTGTTACTATTCAGCAAGAGTTATTACAGACCGAGAGTCTGGGAGGTCAAGGGGATTTGGTTTTGTGAACTATACGAGTGACGAGTCAGCAAGCGAGGCTATGAAAGCGATGGATGGCCAGGTTAGAAAATGAAATCTGTGTGACACATTTAATTATAAAACTTGATGCTGATTTCCTTTCTGTATCTTTTTTTGGAATAAGATACTCAAATCACGCTTAACATTAACATTTCATGTGTTTTTTGGCTTGTTTAGGAACTCAACGGCCGAAGCATTCGTGTGAGTCTTGCCACCGAACGTGCTCCTCGTACTGATGGGTTTAATCGCGGCCCTAACCGTAATTTTGGTGATGCTAGAAATGACCAGTACTAGGTACAATCTGCTTTTAAGTCAATAACGAAGTTTGTTCTTGTGATGCGAACACAGGACTATAGTTTTTGTACGTGTCGTAAAGAACTTTATGAACTGATTAGCGTTTTGTATTCGAGTTCCTTTTGGTCATTTCTTGTGTTTTAAGAATTTTAATTACACCTTATGGCTTGGTTGATTTAAGAATACAATGCTACCTTATCATATGTAGTGTTTGG
Source organism: Bidens hawaiensis (assembly GCF_021521415.1). Taxonomy (NCBI): domain Eukaryota; kingdom Viridiplantae; phylum Streptophyta; class Magnoliopsida; order Asterales; family Asteraceae; genus Bidens; species Bidens hawaiensis. The sequence goes on along the minus strand of NW_027499883.1, from coordinate 23,109 downwards.
TTTATAGGAGATATAATATAGACATGAATATAAAGTGAGGCTTTAGACATATAATAAAAGGACAATTAAATTTGTTAAATATGATTTGAAGGAATTAACATGTATTTTTTATATGCAATATGATATTTTAAAAGGACAGTTATATTTGTTAAATACCGAATGATTGCATATGGTTTTGTCACGTTTAGGAGTGATGAGGTGACTGGAGTAGGTAAAATCAATGTCGTTTTGTAGTTAAATTGTTTTTATTTATAAAAATAAAACGAGTTCCCTACTTTAAAAGTGTTTAGTTACAAGTTTAAGTTTAAACAAATAGATCTTTTAATGTTTTAAAAGTTGTCTATTAAAAAAGTGTAGGAATATGTCATTTTAAACACACTAATTGATACTTGACTTCCGAGTGCAAAGCTTCATCCGGATAAGAACGAACACCACCAAAAGTGGCATCCAAAAACTTCTTTATTACGAACCAATTATGGTGCCAACAGGAAACACAAGCTTCGGTAATCACATAATAAAAATTATATGTTCTTCTGATTTCAAAAAAACATGTAATAATACAATACTCAAATTGAATAGAAAAACCTCCATGTTTTTATAGTGCTATTTTTATTTTGAGTAAAGTGTCAAAATAGGTTTGGTCATATTTGGGAATTTCGTCCAAAGATATTTTTTTTTGTAATTAGACACTCAATTTTTCCTAACCGTTGCCAATTTCGTCTGAATTGTTAACTCGGGGGTGTTACTGTCTTTTTACATGTTCGTTTACATCATCATTATTATTATTATTATTATTATTATTATTATTATTATGTGTTTGCTCGATGACATATATAGCATCTCACGATTCCTATGTTTGAATCTAATATAGTATCCGTTTGTTTATTATTCTTTATTTTTAGTCATATAAATGGTTTAGCTCAGTGTAATAATAATAATGTAAAGAAACATGTAAAAGGACAGTAACACTCCTGAGTTAACGTTGAATTTAGACTGAGTTAACAATTTTGACGAAATTGACAATGGTTGGGAAAAATCGAGGGTCTAATTACGAAAAAAAATATTTTTGGATGAAATCGCAACTGTGACCAACTTCAGAGACAATTTTGGCACTGTATTCGTATAATAAAGAAAGTGAAAAGACATGTCTACATCTGACTTAACGATTCAATTTAACGGGGTTGGTGATTTGGATATAATTGGCAGGAATTGAAAAACATGAATGATACATATGAAAAAAATAAACTTTTTTGACTAAATTCGTATTATTTGCCAAAACCACAAGAACTAAAATGACACTTTTACTTTTTCATTTTAAATATTAATGTACGAACAAATTATAGTTGATTAAAAAACATATTTTTCTAAGTTCTTGGCACATTTTCAGCATAACGTCAAATACGCTTCGATAATTTTTTAAATTCATAACACACTCTTTTAAAACTTATCGTCCTCATTAGGTTTCAAAAATGAGGGATATGAAATTGGCTAAAAGTGGTCATGTAATAAACAATTTGATGCCTTAAATTCTTAGAAGTCAAGAAAAGAGGTCTAAAACACCAAATTTTTTAATAATAGTAATCTATATAAAGAAAAGGTTAATAGGATGGTTACATGGGTCGTTGGCATGTTACAATCACACAAAAAGGGTAGAATTGTAATTCCACAACTAGTCAAAACATTAAAACTTGATGTGGTCCTGTGGATGCCATCTACTCAAAACAGCTGGATGATACAAAATACAAAAAAAATATCTATGTTTTAACTTTTAAGTGATTTACAGCTTTTTACGGTATTATTTTAAAAAGAAAATACATCATTTGTTTGTTTTTTCTATCATTTTATCAACGGTTTATTTCTTCTCCAAGTTACAATGTATCCCAACTTATATTATGTTCCGAGTGATGTAGAAAGCGCTGGCCGTTATTCGGGCTGTGGGGTAGAGACTAGCGATTAATCGTGATTAATATGGATTAATCGGGTTCAATATATATACCAAATTTTATTTATAATTTTTCAATTTCGACCTAGTTTAATCAAATAGCGATTAATCGACGACTAGTTAGTGGGAGTGCCAACTAGTGATTGATCGGCGCTTAGACGAGATTTTTACAACCATGACTCCGACTTATGTAAAGCTAAATCAGAGTATGGAGACATCAAATCAAGCGAAGGTACAATAGATATGTATATAAAACAAATAAATAAATTTGATATAGGGATTGTTAATCCGAACCATTGACCGCCATATTAACTTTATTATCCAATATAAAAATAATAAAAATCAAAACGGGTCAAAATATTGTTAGATGTTACAGTTTAGACATGTTATGATATCAGAGCCTTGTCTTATTATAATTTAAGTTAAACACTTAAAACTGTTGTGGTATCATAGCCAACACGGCTTCTCATATCACTACAATATTAAGTAAGGCTAAACTCATCGATAAATTATAGCAATTGCATACCATCACTTTAAGCAATTGTGACATCAATGGTTTTATTAGATATCGTAGGGCCACTAAACATTACTCCATTAGTCACTCACCCACACACACTAGAACCTTACAACTCATTATTCCCATAAATGTGTGCTTTATCTAAAGTTTTAATTACAAGCAAAGCTTACTCTATACATGTTATAAATTAGAAAAAGAAATAAATAATTATGTCACTTAAATGTTCTTCAATGTCTTCTTATTTCTTATTTTCTTTCCATGTTAGAATTTCTAACTCAATTTTAAAAACTCCACCGGAAACAAATTTTATTTATGTAGACTTTTCGAGGGTTGTATCGTCTAGATTTCAAATTTTACCTGTTAAATCAAGCTGACAACCTCACAAGATCTAGCTTAAATCATTCATTGTCATAATTTACTAAAAGTGACACGAACTTGGGTCTCCATTGAATAACTAAGTATTCTTAATTGTTTTAGGGGGGGTGTTTGAGATTCCTTATTTAGACTTTTTTATGACTTACAAGTCATAAGTTACAAAGTTGTATCTTATAACTTATCCTTTCGTAGTTTTTAACTTTTCAAAACACTTTTAAGTATTTTTAGAAAATTATAAGTGATAAGAAGGTAAAATAAGCAATTCCTTAGTCTACAAAATACCACAAATATTCAAAATTTAAGGCCTACTAAGTACTAACACAACATGCCGTTCTAAAAAATGTAATATTTTAATATGGTTTGTTTCATTGGATCACTCAATATAGTTAAAAAAAAAAACATAATAATAATTCTTTTTTTTTCTGTTCAAAATAATAATAGCAAACCCAAAGAGTTTCATAGCATGCCTTGTTTGACTTTTAAAGAATTTTTAGAATAACTAAAAATATTATTTACTTTTAAGGATGTTTAATTTAGTATATCTGTCCGATTTATCTACCTATACTATTAAAGCAACACAACTTTTCACATGTCATTCAACTAGACCTTTTACATAGGTTTCAACTGTACAAGTTTTTAATTTTATAATTTTTTTGATGAATAATAAAATAAAAAATATATTATTGGTGAGTAGGAATTGAACTAACTACTTTTTTTTAAAATGTTTATGGCTTACCAATAAAACTAGATTGAATTGATGTTATGTTCTCTTTTTCTTAATTGGTATAGATTGACAACCTTCTATTTTATTACTTTTAAAATGCAAATACAAATTATTCTTACTAATTTATGTATTTTAGGAAATTACTTATATAAGATATGTTAATATTTATATTATTCAATTTTAACTTTTTTATTTTAGTTTTTAACCATCTGTGTATCACACATGCTATATCCTAGTATGGCACTAGCTATTATATTATTATATAACACATAATAATTATATTATATTTTAAAAGAATATTAGAAATAAACCCGGTTTTAGTCTTTTAGATATGTATTTACTATTATTTTAACGAATATTTTAGTTTAATACAATTTTACTCCAAAGTTTTATCATCACTTCATTGTAATTTGTGTAACAAATAGAAAAATATACTGTATAAAACAAGGGAGTCTCAACAATAGTTTTGAGTTGACATATTGGTATAATGTAAATCATGACTTTATTTGTGGTGCCCTTGATGAATTTCAAATAAGTCGTTGACATGAACGATGTTGTGTTAAACAACGGATGTCCATAATCCACACTCAAATACTGTGAACGCATTTCGATCACATTGACCGTGGATGAGACGAGAGTTACATGGTCGTGTTTCCATAAGAACAATATCAAATTAGGTATTTCTAAGAATTTTTAACTCGGGCAACCAAAAACTATTTCCATACAAAAAAGACAATATTAATTGATATAATCAGTTCGATGTTACAACTTCATTATTAAAAAAATGACCGTCATACCACGATTTTTAACTTATACACATTTCAGTTTTTTAGTGATAAAACAAGTACGATTTATTTGATAAGGATATAAATGTACGAAAGATAATATTAATTTATATTAGAATGTACAAATTTAGTAATCGCTTGGTCCATTATTGAAGCGAGATCCACATGAAAGTAACGCCAGAAAGTAAAACAATCTTTCTATTTGTCATCCTGTTTTATTTCACCGACAAAACTTGGTGTTAAATACTCAATACATATATAGAACTTTAAAACAATATTTTTTTCCAATTTCATTTAACATATATGCAGTAGGGTGGTTTCTAATCCTATGGTGTATAAAATGATAAAATCAGACCCCAATATTCATCTACAAATCTCACCTTGTCCCATCCCTTTGAAACAAAAATCATAAAACGACATTTTTATCAGGTGGAGCCCAAAATGAAACTCTTCAAAAATATCAAATAATATTTTATTTTATTTTATTTTATTTTATTTTATTTTTAACCGTTGCCTTTTGTCTTACAGGAAAGAAAAACCTGGTGTAAAAGGACAACTCAGCCCTTAATCAATGAGAGGCATGCAATCATGCATGTATTAAAGCCAAAATGAACGTTGAAAAGGAGAAAAAGGCCATACAGTCATTACCATCCTTTTAAAATGTGAATTTATTTAATACAAAACTTTATGTTTATAATATAAAATTATTAAATAAAATCATTATCCAACTAGTTATTTATATTTAATATTTTACAGGCATTAAACACCCGACCATCAATTTATTTTCATTGCATATATACTCACTCATGTCACCCTCACGGACTCACGTAACAAGTTTCTACACTTAGAACTCACAATGCTACTAGTTAGACTTTGATCGATTATTGATACTGAACGCCGTCTTGTTAATCTTTTCAAATAACTCTTAACGTATAAGATCATATCTCACATAAACATATTTATACGCATAAAACAACTTTTTATCAAGTTTTAACCAATTTAGTGGCTAAGACATCATTTTTTAATAAAATAGATATAAGGGGTGTGTTTAAAATAGCTTAGGGTACATATTTTTTAGACAAAAGTGTATTAAAAGTTAATATTATTAATCCTTAAACTTAAGCCTACATAGTCATATTATTTAGAAAAGAGAGAAAACTAATATGGATTTTGTTCATGTGTCATGTGTATAGGCCATTTCAAAATATCCCTAAAATATACAAATATCACAATAATCAAAATAATGAAAGTGACTTATCATAATTTTGTTGAAATTACAACATACACCCTTGAATTGCACCCTTTCTCTTTTAGGCACAAAATAATTTTATCTTTAGATTTACATCTAACAACACATTATTACAAACTCTCACCCCTTCATTTCTTAGATCTACACTTCTCCCCCTTCACACCCTTATTATGACATTGTATGTAGTAATGTAACTATGCATGCATATATCTATATATCTTCCATTGCTTTGGAATCAATTTCCATCCAAGCAAACATTGTAACCAAATCGCCCTTCGATACGACGCCATAGTTGCTTCATTGTCTTCACCCAACGACAAAACATCAATGGATCGGAATTATACTAAGAATTATAACTTAGGGGCAAACTCGATAGAAGAAAAGTTCAGGGGCAAAATCAGAAACCGTGAAAGATTAATTAACCCGATTAATTCGAATCGCTAACTCCCTTTTTTACCCGTGGCTTGATCCCATAATAACTAACATACCACTTAACAAACTTCCTTAACCCGGTCGCCAAGTCGGTAGTCGGCTTATACCCGAAATCCCTATAAGCCAAGCTCACATTCGCATGAGTAAACGGAACATCACCGTTTCGAGGCATCTTAATTATTTTCTTTTTAGCCCTCACATTTAACAAACTTTCCAAAATCGACACCAACTTCCCCACTGACACTGGCGACGTGTTCCCCAAATTATATATCCGTAACTGCGCCGGCCCCCGCTTCTTCCCGCCTTTCCCCGTACTCTTCTCCGCGGTATCCAACGCCCCCAAACACCCTTTCACAACATCATCGATAAACGTGAAGTCACGCGCCACCTCTTTCTCATCTTGTGTTTGGTATATGTTAATTGTCTTCCCTTGAAGAATATCTTTAGTGAAAAAAAAGTAAGCCATATCAGGCCTTCCCCACGGGCCGTATACGGTAAAAAAACGTAGGCCCGTAATGGAAAGCCCGTAAATATGGTTATAAGTATGGGCAATTTCTTCACCGGCTTTTTTAGTAGCCGCGTAGAGACTCGCGGGTTGGTCCGTACGGTCAGACTCTGAAAACGGGTTTTCGGAGTTGAGACCGTACACAGAGCTGGATGACGCCCAGACAATTGACGGCTGGGGGTCAGCGTTTTTTGAGGTTTCGAGGAGGTTAACCAATCCAGCAATGTTGGATTTAATGTAGGATTGCGGGTTTTGCATCGCGTAGCGTACGCCAGCTTGCGCGGCTAAATGAAGCACATGGCTAAAAGGTACTATACTGAAAAGCTTTGACAACAATTCGGCGTCGTTTAAGTCGCCTTCGACTATAAAAATCTGGTGTAATTTCATTAACTCTTGTCGTGCACGTTTCAGTGAAGGGTCATAATAAGAGTTAAAATTATCCAAACCCAACACACCGTCACCGCGTTTTTTCAAGGCTAACGAGCAGTGAGTGCCGACGAAGCCAGCGGCACCGGTGACGAGGACGGAGAAGCCGTTGGGTCTACGTGGCGTTGAGGAGCGGCGGACTTGTTTCTCCCAGGCGGCGCCGGAGCCGTAGAAGGCGGAGGAGAGGATGTTGGAGGTGAGGAGGCGGTGGTTGGTGGAGGTGACGTCAGCGGGCGGGGGGTGGTTGTTGAAGGTGAAGAATATTAAGAGGAGGGCGAATAAGAGGGTGAGGCGGAAGAGGAGTTTGGAGGAGGCGGAGAGGAGTTTGGAGGAGGTGTTGAGTTTGCGGACGTAGGAATTGTAGCTTGTGGCTTTGCTGCTGGTGTTTGGTGGTGAAGCCATGGATTGGGTGAAGCTTGAGACTGAGAAATGGAGGAGATGATAATATAAAGGGTGGGAGAATGAAAGAGTAAATGGTTATTTGTTTTTATTTATGCTGACGTGTACACGGTCTATTCTTTTTTTTTTTTTTTTTGGTTGAATTTGGGTATTTATTAGTTGTTCAATTATTTAGGTAGGTCTGTTTCTGAGAAACAACAAAAAATAATGAGAACGTTTTGAAAGGATTAATAGAAAGTACAGAACTACTCGTGTATCGAATGGAAGTATCAACTATCAAAAGCTGTTTTTGATACATTAAACTTATTAAAATTAATGCTCAGATGGATTCAAAGGCGAAGGCGAAAAAAATTTGAACCCTAAATTAGTTTAATAATTGGGTTTAAACATTAAGATTACATAGTTTTTTAAAATATATCTACCTATTCTAATAAAGTAAAATAAATGGGAACACTTGTTATGTTTTGGTTAATTCTCACAAATTTTTTCTCTCCAAAACTAATATACCTTAATATATGTAATAAATCAGTAATTATTCACTTTTCTTTACAATATATTTATATAATATCTATATTTTTTTATAAATATAAATATTAACATATTATTTTACTATATATTTCAAAATACTTGGTGAATTCCAAAAATCAACAACAAATTATGTTTCTCAAATGAAAATTGTTTCGGGTTTTTTGTGGAAGTTAAATTTCATTTTATGGGTCAAAAGTTGGTTAATAGATTGTTTGGTACAAGTTAACTACATTTATGTCAAAATTTGTTGCAGGTCAAAAATGAAAATTTTGAGTATTTTTAAAAGTTTGAGAATGCAAAATAGATTTATCGTTAAATCTGTTATGAGTTCAAAGTGTTGACTTTAAAATGTCAAAAATACGAAAGTTAAAATTTTAAACATGATTCGGGTTTCAAATTTATTTTTAAGGGTAATTTTTGAAATAATCAAAAGGTTTGGGATTTGGCAAATTGACTGTTTTTCCCTCAACTATTAAAATTTAAGAAAAGGTTGCGAACACTTTCGACATGCCACCCCATGCCTATCAATTCTTCTAACTTTTATCAAATTTGAAATATATATGTCAACATTAACTTTTCCTTTAATGGTGATCAAAACGTTGTATCGGAAGCATGTCATGCAAAACTATGCTCAAATGAAACAAAATATTCACAAAATTGAATTGGTTAACATACTATTTTTTAGGTTGTCAAGAAGCTCTTTAAAACTTGGAAAAACATAGTTTTTGAAGAACATCCATTGCTACAATTTTGGTTAAATTGATAAATATATCAATAAAGGTAACGCCTCTTTTGTATTTAGGCTGAGTGGTTAGAACTACAATCGTATTAGAAGTCTTATTTTCGAAATTGGTTCATAACCAAAATTCTTTCAATTATACATATATAACACCGAGAATGAATTTTTCAATAGAAAGAAGCATTCTCGAGTACGATTTTGCACGGACATTTTTTTTATTAAGTATATTTAAAAAAATCATTATGTGATATATAAAAAATCAATTTATGTACACATTGTATAGATATAAGTATAGATGTAATATATATATATATAATTATTTGTTTTACTTATAATTTTATAATTTGAATTATCCCGTGTGTGACACGAGCTCTAAAACTAGTATGTGTGTGTGTGTATATATATATAATTTTTATGTATATTCTCATTACCATAATAATCAAAAACAACCAAACGATTTATGATGAAGTGGCAGGTAAGCGGGTAACAAGCTGCGCCGCAACCCCCTTTTGGATAGCAAACCCAACCCTGCTAAAAACAAAGTTTTGATTCTTATGGGCCGATAAATTACTATGCATGACTTTCTGAACTCCGTTTAGAAGGTCCACGACATCTGGAGCTAAGTAACTAAAAGTGTAAAAGGCAAATGGAATAAACACGTGTTGATTCTCCAAACAAGCTTTCTCGTGTTTAAAAGAAATTTGGGCCTATCGGGTTGTCGGGCCGTGGGCGGTCGACCGCCTGGGCCTATCGTGTTCTTTAAGTGATGTTTATTGTTAACTAAGAATAAGAATGTACATGCATATACAAATATTTGAGATGCAACTTTGTTCTTTAAGAACATTAAGAGTTTAATACTCTTAACCAAAATTCATTCGAGTGTTCTTTAAGCAAAGTATCTTAATTTGATAGTTTTTATACCTTTCATATAGTAAAAGCTATAGTGTTTGTGTAATTTTATAATTCTCAAAAGTGTTTTTTCAGATCAATTTGTACATAATGGTAATTGATTCTCACCGATGTGACGTGATATGAGTCGGGAGTTGAGCACATTCTAATTATAAATTGGAGACATCAAACTTGGTGTAAGAGGCTATTGATCAAATCTAGCTCTTGTGTATGTTATTCATGGTTTATTCTAAGATTATAAAATGCGACCTGTGTTACAAAATTATTAATAAAAATATGAAAAGAATTATCATGATGTCTAAAAGAGTTATACTAAATCAATGAGCTATGACGATACATATATGCATTTGATAATGTTGATCATCTCGAATGTGCTTAATACTAAAAACCAGTAATTAAAACATATTTGAGACGGGATATAATACCGGAAATTGATGATATCATATACCTTATCAAATATGTTTAAATATATTTCTTATGGTATTATAGATTTTGAAAGATGAAGAGGATCGAAGTTACAGAAATAGAATGTTTACAGTTCTACACCTATATTTGATTTAACTATTTAAATCAATGTTACTAAAATGTGTAGATATTCCTCATACTATTCACAATTTAAAAACTCGATCTCGCATCTAAGTGATTTTCCAACAAGATCTTTAAACATCATTAAACTAATTAGTCGTATATATTATTGTGTTAATTTCATATTATTATTATTATTGTGGACTCTTTCTATAAAAGGATTATACATTTATACATATATTTTTTATAGATGAAATATTTATTTCTGTATGTATCTATTTTTATGAAAAAAAAAGAATTGATTTCAGAACAATTATAAAATGAAAAATGTTTTGACTAGTCACCCCTTCCCACTCAACTGCATGCCAGCGAATTATGACTGTGTTTAGAATATCTTATGACATGTGAATTACTTAGTATACACTCGATCTATTCTATGTATTATTAATACTTCACTATTAATATTACATCTTCTATGTCCATACACGAGCTATAATCTTGACCTTCTTGACTTTTATAGCTCGTGTATAGACTATAGTAGATGCAAAAAAGTTATTGTCTGTACCTTGTCTTTTATGTTTTTAATTGAATTAAAAGCTATTGGACTATATTATTACTTTGTACCTTTAACTTTACACAACCATCAACTTTAATAAATATTCTTAAACTAGACCTGCTGTCGAATTGATGATTCTAATGATTCACTAATTCAGGAAGGAGACAAGCATTGGTGGTTTGCCACTTGATTTCACCATTTTCTTTTACTTATAAAAATCGATTGGTTTATTTGTGTTTGTACCATAACTAGAGGCAACATCGAGCGTTCTTAATTTCATCGGCCGGATATGATTCGTTTCAATACATAACTAAATACTATTCGCTTTTTTGTTAAGTATAACAATCTCGTTTTTAATTTTTCATTCATTACGTTTATAATTTGTCATGGATTGTATTGTGACTAATGTTAAATTTTGTTATGATTTACAAAATGGCTATTTAACCATTACTATTAAACGATAAAATGCGTAGGTATAATAATTATTTATCATTTCTTTCCTTTTCTTTTTTTTTTTGTTTTATACTTTTTAACTTTTATTTATAATTAACTGATCAATTTATTTATTTAATAAAAGTATAATTTTCTTTATATGTTTTTATGTTGTTATATATTTTCTTGCTTAGTTTAGTTTTTAAAAGTGAAGAAACACTAACCGGACCCCTGACAGATTACTAGTAACCTGGGGGTTGGAGAGATGTTTCCCACGAGGGGTTAGACCCTTAGAAGATGGTTCTTCTGATAACCTGCAAAACAGACACCGTGAGCTCGTCACTGAGAAGGGGGGGTTCCTCCTTGTGACCACCCTCCGGCGTGAGAATCAGACTAGATTGCTCTTTAAATATAAAAATATATTAAGAGATTGCTAGAGCAGATATCAGGTATATTATGATGATAATGTGATAATGTAATGTGTTGAGATGATCATACCATTTGGGGTATTTATAGCCGAAGGTAGGTTTCCAAGGAGGTATGGCCGGCTGCAACAGTGTTCCTGTTCATCAACAGTAGCCTACGCACGTGCCCTGCTGGTAGTTGGTGGGTAGGCAGCGGCTGATAGCGACCAGGCCTGCTGTATACTATTCCCTTTCCACCAACTGCCGGCTACGCACGTGGTATGACAGTAGTTGGTGAGTAGGCAGCGGCTAATAGTGATACAGTACAGGAGCATGCTGCTCGCCATACTGTATCAGTGAGCTGTCGTATCTCTGATCAGATCTTTCGCCCATACCTCGTCAGGTACAGTAAAAGGTCCTTCAGTATACAGACTGGCTTATTTGGGCGGGAGTATTCCCCCTCCCGCCTCTGTGCGGGATTGCTCCCGGCTTTGCTCATTCCTTCAGGTGACACTGAATGATCGAGAGCTAAGTACCTAGTGCGTGTAGCCATGCTGCGCGGGTGGCCTTCCCTCATGGCTTGTATCCGAGGCTGCGGGAACAGGCGGAGTCCTTCACCATGGGAGGCATTTCCTGCGGGAACAGCTTGCGTACTGCGCGTAAGGACGTCACGTCTCTGAGCATGGTTGGTCCTGCGGATCCAGTGGGTCTTTGCGCAGACGTCCCTGTTTAAGGTGAGTCTTGCGGGACCAACTGGGCTCTGCTGGGACCTACCTCTTCAAGTCCCCCCAGTCCAATGTTCTTCTCATGCGTGTTTAATAAAGTGAGGTGAACTTTTGGACTTGAGCAAAGGGTTTTGAAAAGGGTTTTGTAAGGTTTTCCATGGGGATTCTTTCCGCGGAAGTCCTTGTCACTTGCAGAAATGCCCGAGTTTCCTGCTTGGTCTTTGGGTATGATGCGGGTAGGTCTGTAACCTCCTCGCAAGTCAGGAGCATTGAGTCCCAGTTGTATGTATTTTCCATGAGGTTTTGGTAGTTTTGAACATAGTGATCAATTATGTTAAAACCATCAATTCCATCTTGGAACTTCCAACAACGTAGTTCTCGACGTTCCCGCTATGCGGGGATGTTATTTCCGTTTCCGCAAGCATTGCCCAGAAGATCCTTCTTGGTTTCAATTCCCAGCGGAGCGCTAGGTATGTGAAGGGTTTTGCCTTGACACTGTACCTGCGCTCGTCTTACGGTTACTTTACTTCCAAGGTATTCCTGGCGTCAATTCCCTGCGGGTGCTAGGTATGTGGAGGGTTTTGCCTTTACACTGTATCCGCACCCGTCTTGTAGTTACTTGGTTGCCGAGGAATACTTGGCTTCCATTCCCTGCGGGTGCTAGGTATGTGAAGGGTTTTGCCTTAACACTGTACCCGCGACCGTCTTACGGTTACTTGTTCGCCAAGATTTTCTTGGCTTCAGTTCCCTGCGGGTGCTAGGTATGTGAAGGGTTTTGCCTTTACACTGTACCCGCACCCGGCTTATGGTTACTTGTTTGCCAAGGTACTTGGCTTCAATTCCCTGCGGGTGCTAGGTATGTGAAGGGTTTTGCCTTAACATTGTACCCGCATCCGTCTTACGGTTACTTGTTCACCAAGGTTTACTTGGCTTCAGTTCCCTGCGGGTGCTAGGTTTGTGAAGGGTTTTGCCTTTACACTGTACCCGCACCCGGCTTATGGTTACTTGTTTGCCAAGGTAAGGGGTACTTTCCCGCTTTTTAATATTTTCGAATTTTGAATTTTGAAATTCGAAGAGTTGGTGAAAAGATAAGAACAGTCCAAACCTCTGAAACGTCGTGCGACGGTTTCTTCTGACTGTGTCAGGACGTGCAGGAAGTTATGGTGACGTGACAGAACATGGTCATTCCAGTCGCTTTTTCAGGCGCGTGGGCGCGATTTTTCGGGCGCGTGGCTGCGAAATTACCGGCACACGTCCTTTCAACAGCTGTTGCCAGCTTGCTTTTTGCCACGTGTCATAGTTTCATTGCACATTCGATTTCTCTCTCCTCCGCATTAAATTCACCGCATTAATTGCGATTACTATATAAAGGGGTAGAGGGTTATTTGCAATTCATACTTTTCACTCTTCTCTTCATCTTTAAGGCGATTTCCGGCGAATACTCTTTTATTCAATCGAGCATTCCCTCGAAATCGTTCTCTTCTTCCTCTTCAAGATGTCTTCTCGTGATGCTGAGGCTATAGCTGACGACAGGGGTACTGCTGGCGAGTGCCAGTGTGCTCTGCCCGGCGATCAGTACCGGTATGTTGTCAGGAAGTTCATGCTCGATCATCTCGAGCCTGAGTTTCCTGAATCCCACCAGACCGTGTACGATGCCCCCAGAGGCAAGATCGGGGTTTATGCTGCATTTTTTGTCTATGGGAATCTTAGATTTCCATTGACTAAATTTGTTTACCGTGTCCTTGAGAGGCACGGTGTTCATTTGACCGAGCTGCACCCCATGGCGATCGCCAAGATTCGCCATTTTGAGTGGGTGTGCCGGATTTTGGGCATCGAGCCCCATGTGGACCGCCTGATGACCTTCTACACCTGGAGGTGCATCCAGGGGTGGTACACCCTGACGACCCGTATTAAGGGTCTGAAGATTTGCGACACCGAGCGCAGTCTTCGCGCGTGGAAGCAGGAATTCTTCTATATTTCTGCCCGCGCCATCCCCCTTGCCATGAAGTTTAAAAATGGCCAAGCGATACCGAGCCTTCACGCCCCCAACTACCAGGAGGCGGAATGGTTTTCGAAGATATCCCCGATCCAATCTCCGGTTTACCGGTTTGCGGAATCCGGGATGGTTATGTTAGGGATGAGCCGGGTGTGGAAAGATGCGTCTCAGGTTCCCATCCTTCTCGAATACGGTTTGAACTCTATTCCCTATGGTATGTCTTGTCTTTCTTTTTGATACAAGTTTGTCTTCTAACTGTTTCTTTTCTTTCAGAGGGAAATAATTTGGAGTCGCTTCTGTTCCCGCGGGAAACCGACGGTCCCGCGCGGATGGGTACTCGTGCTCTGGACGAGGGCGAGTTGCCCATCCTGGAGCAAACGGCGGATCGTTTTGTGGAGGTCTATCCGCTGGGCCACGAGATCCTGAGCCACCGGCGGCCAGGTAAGGCGATATTCCTTCCTCAACCCCTTAATGCTGTACCCGCTGTTGGAATTCTTGACCTGTCTTCTTCTGAGGAATCCTCAGATGCTCCTCCATTGGTGCGGAAGAAGAAAGCTGCTGCCGGCGGGAAAGGGAAGGAGAAGGCCTCCACGGCTGGTCCAGTGGTTCTATCTGACTCGGAGTCAGATAGTGAAGAGGTGGCGGGGAAGCCCGGTGGTGAGAAGACCACTGTTCCGGAGGCTACGACCGTTACCTCCGGAGAACCAACGAAGACGACGGTGACCGGTACCAAGAGGCCGGCTCCATCGGGTTCCTCCCCGCCCGTCCGTACGTTCAGGGTCAAGAAAACCCGTAAGTACAATCATAATGTCTTTGCAGATTTATCACTATAAATTTATCTAACACTTTCTTCTTTGTGCAGGCGTGGATGTTGACGCATTCCGGGGTGAAGCGCAGGGGAGTATCTCCCCGCCAATGACGGTAGGCTCGGTCAGCCTTCCTGCGGCGTCGACCCAGGCGCCTGCGCTTGCATCCGCTGGTCCAGTTGCTCATTCCTTTGAGCCAACTGTTCCGGCAGAGATGACGTCACCGCCGGCTGTGAGTGCGATTTTTACAGCATCCTTCACAGAGCCGGCGGTTACTGCTGCTGCTTACAAGGCGGCGACCACGGCGGCGACCACAACGGCGACCACGGCGGCTGCCACCATGCCCGCGCCACCGGCACCGATGGCCGGACCATCAGGTACGCGCAGGGCTTCCCGCCGATCTTTGCCACCTTCCCGTCTGCCTGACCTGTTGGATGGATTTCCTTTAGGTTCAGGTGATGGGTTTGGCGGCTATCGGCCTGTCATTGACCCTACAGGTGCGTAGGGTTCCTTTCTTTTTCCCTTATGTTTTTTATCATCTTTTCCTTACTGCTTTTGTTTCTTTTGCAGTGTCGGATTCTAATGAAGTGTATGTTCCTCGATGGAACATACGCCGAGGAACAACCCTTCGCACACCTGTGGAGTGCGTGGACTGGGCTCGCCACGCTGCTCCTCCGGGTGCGTTGGGGGAAGCCATGGTTAGCTACCAGGAGGGTAGGCTAACTAATGAGCTTCGGGTTCTCCAGGCCCGGATGCAGCCGCGCGTCGAGCTGCTTTGTCGTGAAAACGACAAGTTGAAAGCAGCTCGCGCCAAGGACATATCTGAGGCGCGTGCTCTTCGGGAGGAGAACCAACAGCTGGCGGCAGCTGCCGCCGACAAGGAGAAGGCCTTCAAGGCCCTCTAGGTTGAAGTTCAGGTGCGACTCGAGGCCCGCTCCAAGGCTGCCCAAGCTGTGAATGAACAGCTTCGGCTGGCCAGGGAGACTGCGCGAAACGCAACCGAGAGGGCTGCCAAGGCTGAAGCCGTTGCTGAGCCTTTGCGTGTGGAGAATGAGGAGCTCAAGGCCAAATTAGAGGCTCTCCAACGCGCTCATGATGCCTTGGCAATGGAAGATGCCAAGAAACTCCAGGAAATCCTGGACCAGAGGGGGGTGCTTGACCACACCGAGCGGAAACTTAAGGGCGTCGAAGAGGCTGCCGCAAAGGAAGTTTTACTTGCCAACCTTAACAAGAGCGAAGCCGAACGCGCCCATAACGAAGCTCAAGCTGCCCTCCAATGGCTTCTTCGAGAAGCGTTGCCTCAGGTATGTTTAGTTTTATCTTCACGCTTTTCTTTTGTAAGAAAAGGTTCTAATACTTGTGTTTTCTTTGTAGGTTGTGCGTCGGGTCTTTTCAGAGACCTCTTACGATGATGCTATGACCGCAGCCCTCAACGCTTCTCATGAGGATGGGGAAAAGGCCGGCTTCCTGCTTGGTCTAGGGTTTGTTGAGAAAGGCGTCCCGCCTTCCAACTTCCCTTTGTTCGATGTGGATACCGAAGCCATTTATGACCAAGCATTGAACCAATACGCCGCCTTCCCGCATCCAGTGGTGGAGAAGGTGGACGAAGTAGCTGCTGCTGATGATGGGTTAGCTGTCCTCAAAGCGTTCCTCGAACCACCCCGTTCTTCTGACGGAGCGGGTCCAAGTGGAAGCGGCCCTGAAGCTTGATCCTGAAGATCCCTTCCCATTGCTAAGATAGACTTGTATAGTTTTATTATTATTATTTTTTTTTTAGGCGGGTAGTTACCCGGCCATTCTTGTAATATATTCTTGAAATATTAATCTTTTTGCTAAGATTGTTATTTCCTTCCTTGGGTTCCTTGCTTTATAAACTTATGACTTGCATACTTAGTTTAAATTAGCAATTTTCCAAGTGTTTAGAATAAGTTAACCTTTGAACGTGGTTGATAATAGGTGTGAAGTTTTGCTTCCTCTTTCGTGATTGTGCGGGTAGAACCGTCACTTGCACTTAGTAGGATGGCAAAACTTTACCCATATCTGACCTGCGTGTAGGTTTTTCTCATCTTTTGAGGATAAGTGAACCTTTGAACGTGGTTGATAGTAGGTGTGAAGTTTTGCTTCCTCTTTCGTGATTGTGCGGGTAGAACCGTCACTTGCACTTAGTAGGATGGCAAAACTTTACCCATATCTGACCTGCGTGTAGGTTTTTCTCATCTTTTGAGGATAAGTGAACCTTTGAACGTGGTTGATAGGTGTGAAGTTTTGCTTCCTCTTTCGTGATTGTGCGGGTAGAACCGTCACTTGCACTTAGTAGGATGGCAAAACTTTACCCTTATCTGACCTGCGTGTAGGTTTTTCTCATCTTTTGAGGATAAGTGAACCTTTGAACGTGGTTGATAGTAGGTGTGAAGTTTTGCTTCCTCTTTCGTGATTGTGCGGGTAGAACCGTCACTTGCACTTAGTAGGATGGCAAAACTTTACCCTTATCTGACCTGCGTGTAGGTTTTCCTTATCCTTTTTAAGAATTTTGTTTTGAACCGTTCGACGCGCGGTTGTCGATAGGTTAGTGTTCATTTTCCTTTCATGATTCATGCGGATAGACCGGCACTTTCATTTAATAGGATAATTGAACTCTTCTCCTTCAACTGACCTGCGTGAAGGTTTGCCACGTTATTGGGTTCGTGCGGGTAAGACCGCCTTCCCACGCAACGACTTCACGTAATGTGAATGCCGTCACCAGTGTTGGATAGTTTAACCGTTCGACGCGCGGTTGTTGATAGGTTATTATTCAGTTTCCTTAATGATTCATGCGGATAGACCGGCACTTTCATTTTTGGGTGCTGAACTTTTTCCCCTTCAACTGACCTGCGTGAAGGTTTGTCACGTTGCTGGGTTCGTGCGGGTAGGACCGCCTTCCCATGCAATGACGACGTAATTATGCGGTGAAAACCGGCATATTAGTTCAGAAAAGTATAAATGTAAAATCATCAGCTTCGGTGTTCTTAAAGAGAATCATTTCCATTAGAAGTGGCTCTTGGCCTTTTCTTTACAAATTGGAATTGATTTACATGCACTGTGTAAATGAGCTCCCTTCCATGTTGGGATGGGAGTGCCATCGAGCCGATACGCACCTGGTTCGGGATCTCGTTCTTTACGCAGCATGTAGTCTCGATTTTGAAGCTGGAATTGATTCTTGTTTTCCTCAGCTGGGGTTCTATACGCACTAGCCTGCTCAGCCTTTATTACGCCACGAGGTGCGCGAGCGTCCCATCTCTGACAAATGCTTCGACCATATCTTTTACATCTATGCATTCTTCAGTGTTGTGGCCCTTTGTCTTGTGAAAGTCACAGTATTTGCTCCGATCAGCATCGTGACGATGTCGGATTATTGGAGGCTTTGGCCATGGGAGCTCTTCAGTGGCGAATATCTCAGTGACGCTTTTGGTGAGTGGCGTCCATCTGGAGTTCCGGTGCGACTGTACATTATCCCTTCCGCCCAACCGATGTTGCAAGCCGGATGAGGTGTCAAAGTTTACCCTTGACTGCCAAATGCCTAGCTTTCATTTTTTATTTAGTCGGGCGGTGAGGACGTTGTCTTCTCTCGTCCTCTGGGTGTAGAGGTTTGTGCTCTGTGGGAGATCTCTACCCAGTTGCTTCTCTGTTTCCGCATAGCGTTTTGCTGCTGTCATGATGCCATCCCATGTGGATGGCATGCCATCTTTACCCGTTAGGGTGCGGATGAGCTCTGGGTCATGTGCGCCCTGGATGAAGGCAGCGCGAACAAGATCTTCGCTGATATTGCCCAAACTTAGCTTCTTTGAGTTGAAGCGAGTGATGAAGTTTGGCAGAGATTCATCTTCCTCTCGTATGCATTTGAGGATTGTCCATTGCTCCTCGGTATACTTTCGTTGCTGGCTGAAGTGTTGGCTAAACTTCTGTTGGAAGTCTGCCCAGTCGTAGATGTGGTTGACCGGTAGACGATCGAACCATGCTCTAGCAGCCCCAACCAGCGTCATTTGGAACATGTAACACCACGTGGGTTCCGTCCAATTGCTGACGGTTGCCCCTGCTATGAACCTGTTCAAATGATCGTCTGGATCAGATATACCGTCATATGTGCCTATGTTGGGCATTTGTTTGGCACTCTTTGGGGCGATTGCTTCAGCAATGTCCCTTGCAAATTTGGACGTTCCTGCATTTGCAACGTTTGGTCTGAACGTTTTAGAGAAGTCTCGTGGACTTCCACCTGTGCTTTTTGGTTTGAAGGCTTGTCCAAAATGCCTTTTCGGTTGGGATTCCGTTTCCTTACGCTTCCCTTTTGCCCTATGGCGAGGGTTCGCGTCGGAGTCGGATTCCTCCGAGTCATCCTCCCAGTATTCGAATTCGTCGGCCTGTTGCACGGAACGCAAGCGTTTGTCCAACTCAGC
The DNA here is from genome assembly GCF_021521415.1 of Bidens hawaiensis. Lineage (NCBI taxonomy): Eukaryota > Viridiplantae > Streptophyta > Magnoliopsida > Asterales > Asteraceae > Bidens > Bidens hawaiensis. The sequence goes on along the minus strand of NW_027499883.1, from coordinate 3,705 downwards.
CTGGAATTCCTTTTGTCGTGCCTCCGCCCATGCCTTAACTTCATCGAGAGTCTGGCGGGGGAGTCTTCGTTTCTCAAACTGGGTATCGGTGGATCCCAGTAGGCGATTATTTACTGCACTTGCCCCAGCTTTGGTAAGTGGGGTAGTGTTCGTAAAATTTACTTTACTTGCCCCGGCTTCGGTAGTCGGGGTAGTGTTTGTAAAAACTGTGTTGCCGGTGTTCATCCCAGTAGCTGGGGTTGTGGTTACCGGAATTTCTCTAACCATCTTTGTAAAAGTTTGAAAAAACTGGAGAAAATTGTAGTTCTAGCTTTATGCACGGATGTCGCCAATGAAGAAACACTAACCGGACCCCTGACAGATTACTAGTAACCTGGGGGTCGGAGAGATGTTTCCCACGAGGGGTTAGACCCTTAGAAGATGGTTCTTCTGATAACCTGCAAAACAGACACCGTGAGCTCGTCACTGAGAAGTGGGGGGTTCCTCCTTGTGACCACCCTCCGGCGTGAGAATCAGACTAGATTGCTCTTTAAATATAAAAATATATTAAGAGATTGCTAGAGCAGATATCAGGTATATTATGATGATAATGTGATAATGTAATGTGTTGAGATGATCATACCATTTGGGGTATTTATAGCCGAAGGTAGGTTTCCAAGGAGGTATGGCCGGCTGCAACAGTGTTCCTGTTCATCAACAGTAGCCTACGCACGTGCCCTGCTGGTAGTTGGTGGGTAGGCAGCGGCTGATAGCGACCAGGCCTGCTGTATACTATTCCCTTTCCACCAACTGCCGGCTACGCACGTGGTATGACAGTAGTTGGTGAGTAGGCAGCGGCTAATAGTGATACAGTACAGGAGCATGCTGCTCGCCATACTGTATCAGTGAGCTGTCGTATCTCTGATCAGATCTTTCGCCCATACCTCGTCAGGTACAGTAAAAGGTCCTTCAGTATACAGACTGGCTTATTTGGGCGGGAGTATTCCCCCTCCCGCCTCTGTGCGGGATTGCTCCCCGGCTTTGCTCATTCCTTCAGGTGACACTGAATGATCGAGAGCTAAGTACCTAGTGCGTGTAGCCATGCTACGCGGGTGGCCTTCCCTCATGGCTTGTATCCGAGGCTGCGGGAACAGGCGGAGTCCTTCACCATGGGAGGCATTTCCTGCGGGAACAGCTTGCGTACTGCGCGTAAGGACGTCACGTCTCTGAGCATGGTTGGTCCTGCGGATCCAGTTGGTCTTTGCGCAGACGTCCCTGTTTAAGGTGAGTCTTGCGGGACCAACTGGGCTCTGCTGGGACCCTACCTCTTCAAAAAGATATACATTTGACGTGGGAATTAGAACTTCTATGGATGCTAGAGGATCTTGCAAATTATTCAAGGACATAAAATATATATTTCTATATTTTTCATCTCAATTTTGAAAGATTTATGATCCTAGAAAATCACCGCACCGGTAAATCTTTATAGTTGGATATTAGTTCAAAGTACAAAACGAAGATTCAATGGCCTATGCCAGGAGTGTTCTAGACGACATTCGGGTTTAAATTTAAGAACTAAAATGACATTAATAAAGATCGACATCAAGAATCAACAATGATTATGTACGGCTCACGAAGTACATAGTTTGGAACTTGCAAGAGAGTCATGTCGTGCCGGGTCGTATTGAGAGACTAAGTATTGGTTTTCTCATAGGATTCATAACATAAATCTAAAAGTAAATATAAAAGGACATAAAGATAAGGATATAGGGGAGTTCCTTAACATGATATTCGATCATGTAATCAATGGGCAATAAAAAGTAGGTGGGAAAGAGAATGTTTTTGTTTGTGGTAACTTGAAGCATCATAATACATAGCAAATGCCATGTCAATTATGTAACAATCTATAAATATAAATTAACTTCACCTTAATTTGTTTATGTCAGTATAATTTTAATGTCCATTTTGACTTTCTCTTACCCCATAATGTTTTATACAAAAAGCAATTTTATCTTAAATATTGTAATGACACAGAAGATTAACATGACCCATTGTAACACTTTAGACAAATCTTACATCGGCCATGGACATTGAAGATTCTTGGTTTATGTCCTTATTAATGCGTTTTAGACTTAGTTGGCTATGAAACAAATGAAAAACTCCATAGTTAAGTGTATTTAGGTGGGAGCTAGTAGTATAAGTGTGCTAAATAGGGTGACTTCCACAACTAAAAAACAAATTCGTAAGCTTCTGGATGGATGAGCGGTATTGGCTTGCTGCATTAATCTTGTGATCATTGTGTTTCATGATATTGTTCTCGTTATTTGGAGATATTGCATGTTACCGTTACTGAAATAGTAAACTAATAATTGCAATGTTAGCATGGCGATGACCATATAGAGACATATAGTAACTATAATTATCATCATATAAATATTTTATTTTGTGATATCTGTAATTATTGTTCTACATATATATGAATGTGAAATTGATCGCCATGATGTCAATGATAGAATATGTTGTTTTTCTTGTCTGTTTGAATTATTTTTAGTCATTATTAGATATACAACCACTTTGCAATATTTCAAGTTAACTTTATATCATAAATTGTGCTACACTTGTGTTTTGTTTTCTTGAACGACCAACAAAGCCTTGTGTACATTCATTGGCAAAAGACCACTAATGACCGCAGTCACATGTAGCATTGGTTACCTGGCCCGCCATCAATTTCAGTGAAGCCCACCTCCTGAAGGGCTTTGGCTTGCACATGACACGTTCGTTACGAAAGGGATTCGGCCTGACGACCTCTCCTAGAGAAAGCCATTGAGGACCGCCAGAGCATTGCTCCTTTGGTACTGTGGTATAGTTGCTAAAGGTATTTTTTTTCATTATATTTATACTAAAACGATATAAAAATGCTTAATTTTTTTTATACAATTTTGTTTCTTTAAAAAAAAAGTAAGCATATAAGCTTATTTGAGTTTCAAAAAATTAGCAAAGCTGGTATCTAATTAAAAACGTCAACACAAGAAGACAGATTCCTTTTTTTCTATTTTCTCTTGCTGACTGAAGAGATAGGGTCCCAAAGACACCCGCAAACCTAGGTGGACCACAAACTGGTCTCAGGTCACACCCGCGGGTCTAGCCACACTAGCTTACTAGCAGCCATAGGTCCATCCACAAAACCAAGCAAAACACAAGGTCTTGGAACATACCCGCGGGTGGAATTGTTATATTAAAAGAAGGCTCCTCCACCCCCCCCCCCCCCCCCCCGCGGTGAAGATAAAGGCCTGTCACCCATAAAGGAAACGTAACGCATAACGGCTAGTCTTAGAGCCAATCACAGCCCAAGATTCGTCGATGGCGAAAGCAATGACAGAAGGAATTGGGACTACATGATGGGCCAATCAACCAGTTGTCACGTCCAATCAGAAACCTCGTACGTGTTCCCCCACAAGAATAGAAGGTTTCACTAATAATGGCAGCTCGACCAATCCTTCTCTACCTCTCCGGCTATAAATACCTCACTTTGACCAACGGTTTAGGATCCTCACTTCTCAATCTCGTTACCATTGTCTCAATACTCGCACTAATTGACAAGCCGGAGGATGGTTACGAGATGACCAACCCCCCCCCCCCCCCCCCCCAACACACACACACACAATTCCTTTTCTTATAACGAGCTCATGCTATTTTATTTTACAGACGTAGAAGATTGTACTTGTG
>NW_027499882.1:0-105630 GCF_021521415.1 Bidens hawaiensis | reverse complement strand
GAACTTTAGTCGCGCAGTATCCCATGTGTTGAGGACGTAGACTTGGCTGTTTATTTGTATGTGTGGATCATTAACCGTATTGACGGTCTATTCCGCAGTTTTCATGGTACCATTAGATGAACACGGGAGAACTATCGTTTATGATTTTCTCTTTTGTTACACTTGCACAGTTAGTCTTGTTTGTGAGCTCAATTGTGAGCACTGGCAGTCTTGTCTCTTAGAGTTGGTCCTGATCAGATTACACCCTTGTTGAAAACCAGACATACACATGTTGCGCGCAGATTTATTGTTATCTATGTATTGTATTAAACTTGATTTCTCACCAACACGCAAGTGTTTGACGTTTATTTTAACACATGTTCAGGTTTTGCAGTAGCTGTTTTGGAGCTTGTGGACACGTAGGACGTTTTTACTTTTGGACCTAGAATTAAAATGTATCAAGACCAGTTAATGTTGTTTGAATGTTATAATTTATAATATATTGATTTATGTTTGATTTATGTTCTTTATTTTCCCCGCTGCGCGGGTGCGCGATAAAATGTGTATTAATAAATATTGACACCAATAGTGTCACGAGTAATGAAACAATATGTGGCGCCCCGATGTATAATCCGCCTTTGGTCGGGGTGTTACAGATTGGTATCAGAGCTCGTTGACTTTAGGATAGGTGGTTAGACGAAACGGCCTAGAATACCTAAGAGTCCCTTCTCGCGCATGAGAGAAATCTCATGTTTTGCGCGCTTATTGTTAATTACTCGTTATTTATGAATATGCTCGCACTTGCGCAGTATATGATTTTATGTTTTATTTCGCGATATTTCGATTTTTGTGAATTTCGATTTTTATTGATTTTACTTACATATTCGTTTGTTGGGATTGAAAATCCGAAAAGTCATGGTGATACATGAATAGTTGATTTTCAATTTCCATTTACGATTATGTTCTGAGGTTGGAGACTTGAAAAGTCATGGTGATACATGAATTGTCAACCTCCAATACTCATTTTCTTGTATATTTTATATTGAAGATTGGAAAGTCATGGGTGATACATGAATCGTCAATCTCCAATACTCGTTTACTCGTATATTTTAAATTGGGAATTCGGAAAGTCATGGTGATACATGAATTGTCGATTTCTGATTCGAATTTGTTACCTTTATTAAGTCTGCATTTTGGGTCATTTATTTTACTTTAACTTTTGATAGTATCTAACTCCGTGAAACCAAGCTTTTCGAGGTTAAACCTTGTGCTAAAACTAAGATATTAACTAAAATTAAAATTTTTATAGAATGCCTCCGCTATCTCGCCGATTTCAGAGAAGAGAAGCCTCGCGCATGCGTAGACAGCAACGTTCCCAGGAAATGGCCGCCGCAATAGCCCAAGCTTTGAGCCAAAACAATGCTAATACCTCCAGTTATAACATTAAGTCCTTTAACGCGGGTAACCCTCCAAAGTTCACAGGTCTTGAAGGAGCCACCGTGATGCTCCAGTGGCTTGAGAAAATAGAAAACACTTTCCTCCACACCCAATGCCCCTCAGACAGACGAACCCTGTATGCTTCCAGTGTCCTGGAATCTAGAGCGCTTACATGGTGGAATGGAGTAGCTCATGCGCGTGGCGCAGAGGCTGCTTCTAGCATGACATGGGAGGAATTCAAGGAAACTCTTACGCGAGAATTCTGCCCTCCCAACGAAATTAAGCGCCTGGAGGAAGAATTCTGGAACTTGAAGCAATACAGCGGTGAAGCGCGCGAGTACGCGACGCGCTTCCACGAGCTAAGCTTACTGGTCCCTCACCTTGTTACCCCTTCCCGCCGAGCCATCGAGAAATCCTTGGGGGTCTCCCCATGGAAATTCAAGATTCTGTATGGGCCAGAAACCCAGTAGTAACCTCTCTGACGCCATCGAGTTGGCCGCTGTGCTTAGCGACAACCATGTCAGAGCAGGAACCCTGTTCCTGCGGGGAACTGAGAAGACCAAACCCACCAAAACTGCCCCTGAACCCGCAGAAACCAAACCTGAACCCTCAAACCATAACCCAGAAACGTAGGCGCAGACAAGCTTACGCGCTTACCAACCCGCCCATAGTCCAGCAACCCGCTTACCAGCCTCTAGCATACGCCCCTCAACCTCTGTCGGCCTACCCAACACCTCCTATAGGCCAAACTATGCCTTAACCAATCCCGCACTCCCTGCCCCGCCTCCTAAGAAACCTTACACAGGAAACCATCCCTTTTGCCCAACCTGTAGATTTCACCACCCAACCCAGACCCCGTGTCGACTTTGTACCCGATGTGGCCGTACTGGTCACATTGTAGAAAACTGTAGAGTCCCTCTCGCCAATCCAATTGCGCCAACACCACCAGTCTACCCGCAGAACCCACAACCAACCTACCAAAACCCACGACCCAGGTCGTGCTATAACTGCGGTGATCCCAGTCATTTCCGGAACGCGTGCCCGAGACTACAAGTTCAGATTACACAAGCGAATCCGGTAAACCAGATTTCAAACCAAGTGACGCGTGTGGACGAGCTTTTAACATAACCGCGCACCAAGCGCAAGCGAATAATGACGTAGTTAATGGTACATTTTTGCTTAACGGATTTTATGCTTCTATACTTTTTGATACTGGCGCCGATCGAAGTTTTATCTCTCGCGCCTTCGAGCAGAAGCTTGCGCGATCCGCGCAACGACTTAAAAGAAAATTTTTCAGTTGAATTGGCTAATGGCGAAACTATTTTAATTAACTCGGGTGATTAAAGATTGCACGCTTAACCTTAACGAAAACGATTTTCTAATCGACCTCATTCCCATGCCTCTTGGAAGCTTTGATGTTATTATTGGTATGGACTGGCTTTCGAAGAATCGCGCCGAAGTTATTTGCGCCAATAAATTGATTCGCATACCTCGAGAGAATGGTGATCTTCACATCTACGGCGAAAAACCCTCCAGTGGTCTTAAGCTTATGTCTTGCGCCGAAGCCCAAAGACTCATGCGGAAGAAGTGTGTTGCATTTCTAGCCCATGTGGTTAAACCTGCTGAAGAAAAGAAGCTTCGCGATATCCCTGTCGTGCGTGATTTCCCTGAAGTTTTTCCTGATGATCTTCCTGGTATCCCTCCCGCTCGTGAAGTCGAGTTTCGTATTGATCTTGTCCCTGGTGCTTCCCCCGTAGCTAAATCTCCTTATCGTCTTGCACCCGCTGAGATGCAAGAATTGGCCAGCCAACTTCAAGAGTTGACAGCTAAAGGATTCATTCGCCCTAGCTCTTCTCCCTGGGGTGCTCCGGTGTTGTTCGTTAAAAAGAAAGATGGATCGTTTCGCATGTGTATTGATTACCGCGAGTTGAACAAACTCACCATTTACAAACCGGTATCCCCTTACCGCGTATTGACGACCTCTTTGATCAACTCCAAGGTGCCTCTTGTTTCTCGAAGATTGATCTCCGCTCTGGCTATCACCAGTTGCGCATCCGCGATGAAGATGTTCCGAAGACTGCTTTTCGAACTCGTTATGGCCATTTTGAATTCTTGGTCATGTCCTTCGGTCTAACCAACGCACCCGCCGTTTTCATGGATCTAATGAATCGGGTGTGTAGGCCTTTCTTGGATAAATTCGTGATCGTGTTTATCGATGATGTTCTGGTGTATTCTAAGACCAAGGCCGAACATGAGCAACATCTCCGGTTGGTGTTGCAAAAGCTTAAAGCTGAGCAACTCTATGCTAAGCTTTCCAAGTGTGAATTCTGGTCTGATGAAGTACAGTTTCTTGGTCATGTTGTAAACAAGATGGGTATTCATGTTGACCCATCCAAGATTGAAGCAATCAAGAACTGGATTACGCCATCCTCTCCTTCTGAGATCCGTTCCTTTCTAGGCTTAGCTGGTTATTACCGGCGCTTTATTTCGAACTTCTCGAAGATCGCTTTGCCTTTAACAGCTCTGACGCACAAAGGTAAGCCGTATATTTGGGGCTCGAAGCAAGAAGAAGCCTTTCTGACGCTCAAGCGTTTGTTGTGTGAAGCTCCTGTTCTTGCGCTACCTGAGGGTAATGATGATTTTGTCGTGTACTGCGATGCCTCCAACCAAGGTCTCGGTTGTGTTCTTATGCAACGAGGCAAGGTTATCGCTTACGCATCAAGGCAACTTAAGATTCATGAAAAGAATTATACAACCCACGATCTCGAACTTGGTGCAGTTGTTTTTGCCTTGAAGATCTGGAGACACTACCTTTATGGTACTAAGTGTATCCTCTACACCGACCATAAAAGCCTTCAGCATATCTTTGATCAGAAGGAACTTAACATGAGGCAACGCCGATGGAACGAACTCATCAGCGATTACGATTGTGAGATCCGGTATCATCCTGGTAAGGCTAATGTGGTAGCCGATGCGCTCAGCCGTAAACCCTGCCAGCTTAACTGTATCTTGCCGCGCACCCAGCTTCACTTTGCGCCAATTCAAAGCAACCTTGAATCGCGCATTCGTGACGCGCAGCGCGCATCCATCAGTAATGGTAACCTTCGCGCCGAGTTAGCGTGTGGCGCGGAAGCGCATTTTGTCCCTAATCTGAGTGGAATTCTCTGCTATCTCAATCGCATCTGGATTCCCTTTGATGAGAATCTTCGCGCTGATATCCTGTGTGAAGCGCATAAATCTCGGTATTCTATTCATCCTGGCGCTGATAAGATGTACAAGGATTTGCGCATTACTTATTGGTGGCCCGGTATGAAGAAGGATATTGCTGTGTTCGTAGCTAAATGCCTGACTTGTTCTAAAGTAAAAGCTGAACACCAACGCCCGTCTGGTTTGCTCGAACAACCAGAAATTCCTACGTGGAAATGGGAATGTGTAGCGATGGACTTTATTACCAAGTTACCTTTGACAGCAAGCAAACATGATAGCATTTGGGTAATAGTGGATCGATTGACTAAGTCTGCTCACTTTCTGCCCATTCGTGAAAACTACCGTGTTGAGCAACTCGCGCAGCTTTATGTCAAGGAAATTGTCTGCCGCCATGGTACTCCTTTGAGCATCATATCCGATCGCGATGGCCGTTTTATATCTCGCTTTTGGAAATCTCTCCAATCTGCGCTAGGAACTCGCTTGGACATGAGTACGGCATATCATCCTCAGACTGACGGTCAGTCTGAGCAAACTATTCAAACTCTTGAGGATATGCTTCGATCTTGTGTTCTTGATTTTGGAGGTAATTGGGATTCACACCTGCCTTTGATCGAGTTCTCTTATAATAACAGCTATCATTCCAGTATCGGTATGGCCCCATTTGAAGCACTTTACGGTCGTAAGTGCCGCTCCCCGATCTGTTGGAGCGAAGTGGGTGAAACTCAAATCACAGGACCCGAACTTGTTCAAGAGACAACCGATAAAATCGCCAAGATCCGTGATCATCTGCTGACTGCCCGAAGCCGACAGAAGAGTTACGCAGATCGTAGGCGAAAGCCTCTCGAATTTCAAGTTGGTGATCTTGTTCTCCTCAAAGTGTCGCCTTGGAAAGGTGTTGTCCGCTTTGGGAAGAAGGGTAAGCTTGCTCCTCGTTATGTTGGTCCATTCAAGATTCTCGCGCGTGTGGGAAAAGTTGCCTACAGACTTGACCTGCCGCCCGCGCTCAGTAATGTGCATCCAACGTTCCATGTATCCAATCTCAAGAAGTGTTTAGCTGACGAGAACCTTCACATTCCACTTGATGAAGTTCAAGTTGATGAAACTATGCATTTCGTTGAGAAGCCTGTTGAGATTATGGATCGCGAGGTTAAGCAAACCAAGCGCAGTCGTATCCCTATCGTGAAAATTCGTTGGGAGTCCAAGCGCGGAGCCGAGTTTACATGGGAAAGGGAAGATCAAATGAAGATCAAGTACCCGCACCTGTTCTCTGCGCAACCTACTTCGAGATAAATTTCGGGACGAAATTTCTTAAAGTAGGGGAGACTGTGACATCTGCCCGATCCGACCCGACCCAGGTACCCGTTTCTCTGACCCGATCTCTTTCTTTTATGATTTAATATTTATTTATACTTATATTTTACTTTTAATAATAATATATATATATTTTCCTTCCCGCCTCTCTCTCTCTTTCTTTCCGCCGTCCCATCCCTCTTCTCTCTTTCCGCCTTCTGTTCCCTCTTGTCGCTGTCCCGCCCTTAAGCCTTGTTTCCTCTTTTTCTTCTAACTCTTTGCTTGTCCTTTGGTTCCTCCCGCTTAAGGATGTCTGCAGCTCCACGCGCCAGACTCCTTACATGGAAGCCTGCGTGAAGACATCTTGTTCCTGCGATGCGTGGAGAGAACTCTTCTCGCAGCGCGCTAAGAATGTATGTTCTTCCCGCAATGCGCTAAGAATGTATGTTCTTCCCGCGATGCGCTTAGAATTCTTGTTCTTCACGCAGCACGCGAAGGATTTGTGATTCTTCCCGCAGTGCGCTAAGGATTGTTGTGCCAGCCTTCGCGCTCGCGCACTCAGCCTTCCCGCGCTTAACCCTTGTATCTTCTGTTTATTCCAGCCTGTATGCTTTGTGTTGTCTTATCTTCTGTGCTGTTGACCTAACCTATCTAATGTCTGAATAGTTACTTTCGGCGCTGCATGCGCACCAACCCCATTGGTTGACAGAAAAAGTGACTGACATAATCTTTTGAGATCTGCTTTTGCCATGCTTGACCAGTACCTTTATCTGACCTGCCCATGCCTTTTTACTGTTCGCTGACAGCTTTATCTTGCCCCCTGCAGCTGCCATATCTTTTGATATCTTTTGCTATCTTTTGTTTTGTCTTGTTCTGTTTGTCTTGGAACCTTTTCTGGATTTATGTCTCCTAGGGTTTTCCTATAAATAATAATAATATTTTCCTAACACTTCACACACAAAACACTTAATCTCTCCTGTTTTCCTTGCTCTCTCTGCCGCCTCCTCTCTGCCTCCGTCTTCCTCTCCGTTCTGCCTTGTCTTTTCCGGTAATATATATATATTATATATAATAATTTACTTATTAATTATGCTAACTTATAATCAAGACTTAAAACAGATCATTAAAACAACAATCTTATTTATAGGTTAACTTGTGCTTGTTTAAAGTTGGTTCTTGCTTTATCTTACACCGCATCGTTTATCAAGTGAGTTATCTCGTATCTAATCCCTTTTTATTTTAAATGCTTTGGGATGTTCATGTGTTCATACAAAACTTGAGTCTTAAACTGTTTATGAACTTTAGTCGCGCAGTATCCCATGTGTTGAGGACGTAGACTTGGCTGTTTATTTGTATGTGTGGATCATTAACCGTATTGACGGTCTATTCCGCAGTTTTCATGGTACCATTAGATGAACACGGGAGAACTATCGTTTATGATTTTCTCTTTTGTTACACTTGCACAGTTAGTCTTGTTTGTGAGCTCAATTGTGAGCACTGGCAGTCTTGTCTCTTAGAGTTGGTCCCGATCAGATTACACCCTTGTTGAAAACCAGACATACACATGTTGCGCGCAGATTTATTGTTATCTATGTATTGTATTAAACTTGATTTCTCACCAACACGCAAGTGTTTGACGTTTATTTTAACACATGTTCAGGTTTGCAGTAGCTGTTTTGGAGCTTGTGGACACGTAGGACGTTTTTACTTTTGGACCTAGAATTAAAATGTATCAAGACCAGTTAATGTTGTTTGAATGTTATAATTTATAATATATTGATTTATGTTTGATTTATGTTCTTTATTTTCCCCGCTGCGCGTGCGCGATAAAATGTGTATTAATAAATATTGACACCAATAGTGTCACGAGTAATGAAACAATATGTGGCGCCCCGATGTATAATCCGCCTTTGGTCGGGGTGTTACATGTACGGTTTCTCCTTTCAGCCACCCCATTTTGTTTAGGAGTGTAAGGGGCACTGAACTAATGAAGGATCCCCTTGTTGTGACAAAACTCATTGACAATCTTGTTGTAAAATTATGTTCCATTGTCGCTTCTGATGCACTTGACTCTTTTATCAGTTTGATTCTCCACCAAAACAATGAACTTGAGTAGAAATTGAGCGGTCTCATCCTTATGCCCTATAAGAAAAGTCCAACTAAAACGCGAATAATCGTCAGTAATAACCAGACAAATGGCTTTTAGACCTATTGCCAAAGGTTGAATTGGACCGAAGAGATCCATATGTAACAGTTGGAGAGTGGAATTTATGGAATTGACGTTCTTGGATCTGTGAGGAAGTTTGTGCTGTTTGCATTTAGAGTAAGATAACATTTTCAGCACAATGAAAGGATTTTACAGGCAAACCTCTCACATGGTCACTTTTAACTAACTTATTCAAGTTCTTAAAGTTAACGTGACCCAAGTGTCGATGCCATAAGGATGAGTCATTCTCCTAGGCCTTGGAAAGTAAGCAGGAAGCAGTCCGCATTGAATAATTGCTTCTCATATCCTGAATATATGCATCATTATGCCTCGGAGTATGCATCAAAACCCATTCATCCGGACTTTAAAACCTGGTTTGAGAATAAGACACTCATTTTCTGTAAAGAGGGTGGAAAAATGCTTATCATAGATTTAGGAGACACTGAGCAGATTGTGATTGAGCTGTTCCACAAGATTGACATCCTCGAAAGTTAGGGTTCCGTTTGAGACCTTGCCCTGTTTTGTTATTTCCCCTCCTACATCACCGGCAAAGGAGACATGTCCGCCGTCGAATGGTTAAACATCAAACAGCAGTGACTCATCTCCTGTCATGTGTCGGGTGCAGCCACTGTCCAAGTACCAGATACTGTTAACAGGCCTTCCTGGCTGACCCTACACACAAGAACAGCTAGTTAGTAGAGGGATCCCGAGACTTAGTTGTCTCGGGAAAATTAAACAGAAAATCACCAAGTTTAATTTTATGATTCTTGAAAATAATATAATCTTTTGGTGAATCATAATCTGAAGAGCAATCCCTCGAGGAACTTGAATTGTAATTTCCTCGGTTTTGAAAAGGTTTGTTGGATTGCCTTCGCTTTGGTTTGGGCCTAACCACAAAGTCTTCGGTTCTTTTCTTGCTGAAAACATTTGAAGGGTTCTTGGGCTTTTCAGCTTCCGAACCCTTTGCTAACCTTTTCTTTTCTCTTTGGGTTAGCCAAAAAGGTTTCTTCGTTTTCTTATCCCTTTTTGGTTTGAAATCCGTCTCACTGGTTGAGGAGCGAGTTTGATTAGTTTTGCTCGGATACCAATTGTAGGTCCCGAAACCGGATCCGACAACGAACGGTTTTGTTATTGATAATTTTTCTCAAGACGGGTGTGGTATAAACAAACGATCGAACAAATATATAAAGATAATATTGAACGACGCCATAACCGGTAACAAAAAATTTATAGCATTAAACGAACTGATCCCACCCAAGGTGAGCTCCCCTTGGGTGGTTGATTACACACTACAAAACACACACTAAAATGTAGCCAACAAGGACATGCTTAGAGCAAAACAAATTCTATCTAGAAGCTTTCTCCCGTTAAAGTTAAACGCGTGCACCGAAGCTCTCGTCTCGTGTTCGGATTTCTCGCCCACTTTAATTATTAACTTGACCGTAAATATATAACGGGTTTCGTACTTTGATATCGCAAGTCACATTTTTGGCCTTACAATCACCCCCTTGACCTGTGATCTCAAAACATCATCGAATCCGTGTCTCGCATTTTCGCAAATCAACCCGATAACTGAAGCTTCTTCAATCACCCCCTCAAGGTATAATTCACCTAATTCATTCATGAAGACGTTCTGGCTTCTTTATCCATCTCAGATCTTAAGCAATATAGGTTCAGAAGAGCTTGACGAAATACCGGGGACAACGATCAAATGACAAAGCTTATTATTTCCGTGAATGAAATTATTTAAGTAACTCACCCCTAATAAATAAGAATCCTAGATACTCGTATCCCATATTTTTAGGTTGAGAGCTTAAACAATTTAATTCTCTATTAAATCCAACTTGTTTAAAAATTATCACCTTAATAAATAAGCATCTCGAATGCTCGTAGCCCACGTTTTCAGGATCCAATTCTCGAACGCCTTGAAAATAACATATAAATAATAGGCTTTGAACACGGTCCAATAATAATGAAACCCAAACTAATTTGACTTACTTCAGTTTGGTCAATCCGAAAATAATCCCATCATGGCCCATAGAATAGTGATTGAGGGAAAAAAAATTCAGCAAAGCCCACAATCACATGACAGCCTGATCCATTAGCAACACCCTAGGCCCAAGCTACTTCACTTTCAGCCCAAGCCCAGAAAGGAGAATTAAAAAATTACCAGGGATGAAGACAGAGGCAGAAACCCTAGCAACATTTTAACCACCATCTCCTTGGTCACTGACGCCGCCCCCTGCCAGAAACGCCACCTCCCCGCCAGCCGTCTCAGGACCACCGTGTGGTCAGCCACCCAATCCGTTCACCAAGATGCCATCATCAACATGCGACCCCCGCCATTCACCACCATGAACTACCGTAACAGTCACCATTACCCATATCATCTTGAACTACCATGACATAACCGGCGAATATCCGCCAAATTCGTCTTCAAACACCGCCGCCACCTGTTTTCGGGTTGTCGGCCCTGCGCCACAACCACCGTTCGCAACAGCTGCTGCCGAAAAACATGGTGCAACTGGCTTCCATTTTATCTTCATGTTACATTGCCGGAGATCTAGAAGAGAAAGACGGTTGGAAGGATCGTCGTCGTCACCGGCTGTGGAGGTCACCGGAAGAGTAGGATCCGGCTACTTTCAAAATCGAATATGATGATAGTGAATAATATATGATGGTGATATTGTACCAGGTCACACAAATTTCAGATCTGAGATGCGAAGCCTTCATATTTCTTCATCAAAACCTCCATTAAACTTCATAAGAATATTCAAACGAGCCTTTAAACGACTGAGTATCCAGATCTACCTACCCAAGATGAACTTCGAGCAACTTTATTTTCCTAATCTTCAAACTTTATTTTCAAACACCAAACTTTATTTTCAAAACTTCAACGGAATTAACGTCTCGGTTCGGGTAATAGCGGAATAGAACTCGAATATCAAGAACAAAGTTGAATCAGTTGATTCAAACCCACTCTGATACCAATTGTAGGTCCCAACAGGGTCGGATCTAACAACGTGTCTTGGATCAACCAAACTTGGTGCTAGCGGAATATCACACCAAGCTACCTTTGGTCTCGGATCTATGAGAGTTATATCGGTTTTCTAGAGTAAGAGTGATAGAGAGATAGAGTGAGAAAGATTGAACCAAAAAGCTTGTGTTCTCATGGCATGCTTCCTATTTATAGGAAGCAAGCATGAGAATGATATTTTCATTTCATAATACCCAATGGGCTTCTTTACAAAGCCTTGGTCCCAAATACAACTAAAACATAAATACAAAGCCCAAAACATACATTCCAATACAAAAGACTTAACAAAAACAAAACGGGGCCTAACACCAAGAAGCAGACAAACAACCTTATTTGGGATACTTAATTGCTTATATAAATTTAAGTAAAAATACATAGAGTCAGGGTATAGATTGTTTACCATAACGGGCCGGTTATTACACACCTTTTTTACGCGGACGATGCGTTAATCACTGGTGATTGGAATCAAAGAAATGTTCTTAACATGAAATGTATTCTAAGATGTTTCTTTCTTATTTCTGGTTTACAAATTAATTTTTGTAAATCAAAATTAATTGGAAATTGAGGTGGATGATGGGGAGGCTTCTGATATGGCAGATCTTTTGGGTTGTAATCCAACCAAACTTCCCTTTCCCTACTTAGGTCTCATGGTAGGAGCTAACATAAATTGGATTGCAAACTAGTCTTCGATTTTGGACACTTTTAACAAACGTCTAGCCGTTTGGAAATCAACCTCGCTTTCTATAGGTTGAAGGCTTACTCTCTTAAAATCGATAATGGAATCTATACCTACGTATTTCTTTTCTTTATATAAAGCTCCACAAAAGATCATTGAGCAACTCGAAGCAAAAAGGAGGAATGTTTTTTGGGGTTGTAACTCGGGCAGAAATAAGATATGTTGGGTAAGTTGGGACCGGGTTAGTACGCCAATCGAAAGCTGGTGGTCTTGGTCTCTCTCCTCTCCGCGACTCAAACATTGCTTTGTTATCAAAATGGTATTGGTGATATAAGCTCGAAGATGATGCCTTATGGCGAAAAGTGATCATGTCAATTCATAGCTCAATTAGATCTTGGCCAATTCTTTCTCATGCTAAGCGCTTCATCGGGGTTTGGAAGACAATTGCAAAGTTGGAGAACCATTTGGCTGTTTCTAGTCTAAAACTTGGTAATCTTGTTAAAGGTAATCTTGTTAAAGGTAATCTTGGTAATGGTAGAAGAATAAGGTTCTGGATTGACACGTGGTTGATATCAGAACCTCTCAAGGATGCTTTTCCAGACCTTTTTGCTAATGTGGGCTATAAAAATTGTTATGTTGTGGATTGCTTTGACGAGAGGATTCGTTCTTGGAAGTGGAAATGGAAAAGAAAGTCTTTGAGCGGAGACGAAAGAAATGAATTAGTTGATTTATAAAATTTACTACAACATGTAAACCTTTCGAATCAACTACACAAATGGGTTCGGACCGCTGACTCTTCGGGAGATTTTTCGGTGGCGTCTATGAAAAAGGTTTTGTTTAATACTTTTGGTTTAGCGGTTCATTTATAATGGGTTGGAACAATTGGATCCTAAAAAAAATAAATATTTTTATGTGGAAAACTGAGATGGATCGGATACCGACTCGGGGAAGTTCTTGCGTTTAGAAACATACCGGTCAACACGACCATCTGCTCATTCTGTGAGGAAGGCCCGGAAAATACAAATCACTTGCTTCTCTCATGTCAGATGGCAAATCGCGTTTGGTAGTGTATTGGCTCTTGGTGTAAGATCCCTCCCATTTTCACATTCGTGGTTCGTGATCTTCTTATAATTCATAAAACGGCTCCTCTTTGCAACAAAAAGAAAAATGTTCTACAAGGTATTATGATGACTACATGTTGGTGCATATGGAAAGCAAGGAACCAAACTATCTTTGAAACTAAGGAGAGCTCGGTTGATAAGGTGATTGAAGACGTTAAATCTTTGGCGTTTCTTTGGATAAAGAACAGATCGTTGTTCAAAAACTTATTTTGGAGAGAATGGTGTAATTTTTCTTTCTAAGTGTTTCCTTTTGTTGTGTTGTTTTGTCGGCCTTAACTTCTTGCTAGTTTGGCTTGTTTAATGAAAGTTGTCGTTCGAAAAAAAAAAGATTTACATGCTTAAAGAAAAAATTAAAAGAAACATATAAAGTTAGAAAGGATTTCCCTGTTTAAAACTCATGAACAATGATAATTAGCGGTAGCTTAGATTATGCGTAGTCGAGCGCTTCCCATCCCCAAGCGCCCCCAAAGAGCTGGGAACACCGCCCCCCGGGTGCTTTGGGTGCTTTGGAGTAGGGATGAGCAAAAATCGATATGGTACCAATTGGTACCGGTACCGAACCGAAATCAGTACCGATTGGGTACCGACATCGGTACCGAATCGGTACCAAGGTTTTGAGTTTTCGGGACCGGTACGGTACCGGTACCAAAAATTTGCTATGTTATTTTATCTGAACCGAGTGATACATTAAAGTTATTGATTTTAATACGTAAAATTTATTTTTGTACCACGGGAGAATAGTAATAAAATATATTTTTTGTTTTTGAAGAAGAAGAAAAACAAGAAAATTTAATCAGAAATACGTTACTACCCTCCATTAATTTCTAGTTTTCCGTTCTATGTTTTCATGGGAAATCCAACAGAAATATGTAAAAGCCTCGTTTCCAGTTTTCCACCCTTGCTATATTTTCATGGGAAATTGTCATTGGTTTAATACATACATTGGTATAACAAATACTAATTAATTAAAATACATTGATGCAATAAAAAGAGATCGAATTATAATCTAGGTTTGAAAAAAATAAGAATATTAAAATAAGAGTAAGAATACTACCATCTCTAGTATTTCGTTGCTAACAAAAAAACAGCTTAATTATAAGGCTGAGGGGTGTGGGAGGCTCTAATGGGGGCTTTAGTGGGGGCTCCAGCCAATAATATTATGACGTGTGGCAGAGAGAGAAACTGGATAAGGGGGGTGTTGGAGCCCCCGTTGGAGCCCCTGGCCCTGGTGTGGAGGGCTCCAGCAGGGGCTCCAGCGATTTTTTTTTTTATTTTTTTATAAATATATTCAAACAACGTATTATTAAAAAAACTCATAAATTATTAAAAAAAACACACATTAATATCTAAAAATAAAATAAAAATTAAAGTACTAAAAAAAAACATTATTCTTATTCTTCGGCTTGGTCTTCTTCGATCAACCTCTTTCGGATACGTTCCTTTTGCTTTTCCATTAGCATTTGATCGACCGGATTTAGGTTACTGAAGTCTCTAGTAAGGAAGTCCAAATCTCTCATTCGACTTTTTTCTTTTTTGTCATTAGAGACCACCTCCATGGTTTTGTTGAATTTATTGAGGGATTCAACAAGATTGGCGATGTTTACGGCTTCCCCCTCAGCCGGTTTTTTCCCCTTGGCGTCCCTTCCCAATGGCCGCCTCCTCGGCGGTGAAGACGTTTCCTCCTCCGCAATGTTTAGGTCGAATCCAACGCGGCAATCCGACCCAATTGAAGTGCTATACGCTCCAGACGAACTAGTTTTAGTCCGTTTCGGCCGTACTTCCGAATCAACGTCCGGCGCCACCAGCTCAACCCACTTGGAACACCTTTTCAACCTCTCCCACAACTTTAAATCGTCCCACGTCTTCACCGTCCCATACCTCCGCAAACACTCCTGCTTCCACTCTTCGACCGTGAAATTGTAAACCGCAAAATCATCACTGTCACTTGGTCTCATACGACCGCTGTTCCTGTTGAAAAGATTAGTAAACAAGCCGACAAATTTTCTGATTTCGGACCACCAACCCGAAATCATATCAGCGTTCCGCTCTGTACTCCCAACGAGCGTATAGAACGTCTCCCTAACCTTTCTCCAAAAAATCTTGCTCTTTTGGTAGTCTGCTGCAAAATGAATAAATAAATTAGATTTCTATTTAACTTTTTTATTTAACTTTTTTATTAAAAATCATTTTTAAAAACGTTAAAACAATTACCGCAACGCCGATCCTTAGAAATGACTATCCAAGCCCGACACAAGGCTTCCTTCTCATCCGATGACCACGGAGTGGTTTTCCGTTTCGTCCTCGGAGTCGAAGCCGGTCCCGACCCGTCCGTTTCAACTTGTTTTTTCCGGTGGACGTGTCTTCTTGGTCCCGTAGCTTCACCGTGTGATTCTTGTGTCTCCGGAACAACAAAGTTAGGAGACGGTTGTGTGTTGGATGGTTGAAAGCCGAATGATTCTTGCGGCTCCGAATAAAACATCGGTTGGTGCGGTGACGACCATAAATCGTCGTCAATATAATCTGAATCAAGGTTGGGGTACCAATTTCCAGCCATTTTTTTAAAAAAATGTTGGGAAGATGAGTTTATTTTGGGTTAATGTTTGAAGTTGTGGTGATTGATATGGGTGAAATGGGGTTTTATATAGGAAAAAAAACGTTTTTTTTTTAATTAAATAAGAGCCCAACGGCTCTTTATATCATCCAACGTCTCTTTGCACACTCCCCTATGCCCTCAGCCTCTCTCTTCTGCCGCTAACCCCATCACGCCTGCATCATTTTTCGTGCTAGCGCCCCGGTGGTGTGGTGTTAGCGCCTGGGGGCGCGAGCGGAGGGGCTCTAGCGCCCCCGTTGAAGCCCCACATCCCTCAGCCTAAAGGAGTTTGGCCTTTATTGCTAACTATAAAAGTATGTTACTATTTATATTCTTCACTACCGTAAAACATCTTGTTTCCATAAAATTTCTTTTAAATATCCTTAATCTTTTTTTTTAGAAACACAAAAATAAACAATTAAACACACAAAATAACTAAATGTTTATTTAAATTTAAAAAATATACACAATTCAAATAAAAAAATCAAAATAGGAAAACATAAATAAAATTAAATAGAGAACATGGTTGTAGAAAGTGCGTTTAAAAAATAACAATGAAATATATATATTATGCATTTGTAAGGTATAATTTTTTTATTGAAAATGACCCCACCCTAATGGTGATATTTGACACTTCGGTAACCAATTTAGATGTCAAACAGGCGGTGGCAATATACCTTAATGCCTGTTTGACATAACAATTATACCCACATGGTCATACCCGTTTACGCCCCTTCCTCACTTGGTATTTGCTAAATAGTAAATACATTTAAAATTATAAAATTAATAGACAAAGAACCTATCCAAAGTTTCTTTTGCTTAAGACTAAAAAAATAATAAAAAAATGGAAGGTTTAAATTTGTGCAATTCCTAAAATAGTTTTTGAATGGTAAGTGTTAACGTGTAGGTATAAAATGCCAACTATACAATTATCTATTTAGAAAATGCATAAGAACTTCTTACGTTAGACAAGAAAAAACACATGGGATCACAAATGGAAAATAAACGTAGGTTAGGTGTCCTTTTCGGTAATTTGCATTTCAATAATGATGTGACATCCACGTGCTTTATTTTATCTATTTTTCTTATTCAATAGGCCATTTCCACTCACATGTTAAAAATTCGGGGACCAAATATTTGGTGTACAGTAGAGGTGATATTGGTATATATACATGTAGCCTTGTGTGTTATAACTTATAAACAGTGGATATTCAATCCTATATATTTATATATAAAGCTTCTTTAATCTTTGTGGTTGCATGACATTGAAGGCAGGCCAAAAATAGAAATTGGTCATATTACTCGCGTATAAAACTTGGAACCACAAAAAAGTGAGGAACGAGACGAGTAAGGATCAGAAGACATGGGTTGTGAACCGGTTTTTTGCACGAGTTTCATTCAATCAAGCAAACACGAAGCAACTAACATGGAACATGAAGTCAAGAAGAATAAAAGGCCGTTGTCACATGATAAAGAAACCCGAGAGGTGGAGTGGAGGCGGTATAGAGGAGTTAGACGACGGCCGTGGGGGAAGTTCACGGCCGAGATAAGGAACCCGGAGAAGAAAAAGGCTAGGTTATGGCTTGGTACTTTTGACACACCCGAGCAAGCTGCATTGGCTTATGATAGAGCGGCTTTTAAGTTCCATGGTTCTCGTGCTAAGGTTAACTTCCCTCTCTTAATAGGTTGTGATAATAAGGTTCCAATGTCTTTATTTTCTTCTTCTTCTTCTTCTATCGAAAATGGGATTCGAAAGAAGAGTCACACGGAGAAGCAATCGATGACCGCCACGGATGCAACAGTGAACAAGGTGGAAAATGATCATGACACTTTGTACACATTAACACCTAATGACTTCTCATTGAACAACCTGGTTGACCAGGCACCTAATATCACTAGCGACAGTGATTCATCCTTGTGGTCCATCTTCCTGGTTGACCCACCCGAGGAGCTTCGGTTTCCAGTGATGGAACCGCCATCCGCAACCACCGCTAGGGCCACGGAAGTAGGAACTGATCATGACTCGTTTTGGGATTTTCGTATGGATACATTGACAGATGATGATTTTCTTTTGCTTTAGGTTATGATTTATGAAATTTGGTAGGTTATTTTATTTATTTGAATATCAAGAATGTTTTTTATATTCCATGCATGATATTATAAAAGTAAGATCTTGTTATTCACGTACTATTTCAGTTTCCAAGTGATAATTTTATTTTGGTCGGATTAGACAGTTCAAATGGTCAGAAAGGGTGCAATTTATTTATTTAAGTTACCTTGCCATCAGTACATTTTATTTTTATTTTAGCCTTTTTAGCCCACAAGCAATTTTAAACAATATAGTTGTTATAAAAGTACTAGATCGAGAGAGAGCTCGATTTAGACGAGAGATACCAAAAACTTTTGAAAAGTTGGAAAACTATCACTTTTTAGCTGTCATTATAAATTCTTGAAGAGGTGACAATTTTGGTAATCAACCCAAAACAAAACAAGTAAATTTAGAATATGATTCACCAGTGAATTTCTCTTGGTTTTTGATAGTGTATTTATTACTGAATACACATTTATCGGCAAATATACGTACGATTAAAATTTCTAACTAAAACGTTAATTATATTTAGTTATAGGGAAGACGTACATAATAATCACGTAGTGTATTCAATGGTGAATACATTTAAATACCACACAAATGTTTAGCCATACGTAGTTTTGTTTTGCGAAACCATACAATTATTCAAATCGAACCCTAAACAACGGACTCCTCTAGAATAATTAACGAAAATAGTTGTCCTATAACTTAAATTAGTGTATCTCCGGTTTATCTTATATTTTGAATCGCAGTGATCATAGGCCTAACATTTGGTTTATAAGTTGTCTAATTTCTTTAGTGTTAAACACGTGATTAAGATCTACTCTTGTGTCTCGTATTTATCTTTTATTTTATATCTTACATGCCTCATTTTCGTACTTAATTAGTAGTTGGGCCTACAAAAACATCTTTTGGAAATTATTTTGGGAAAGATTACAAAATATCGGTATTTCGTTATCTCACTATTTGCATGAAAGTTTAATTAATGAAAAATTAATCCATCATAAATAAAAACTAAAAACCTTTTTATATATCAACTTTATATATCTCCAAAGGGTGACCCTTTAGTGTGACCTACAAGAGCTGCATTGGAGATGAAGTCATGAAACTACTTGAAAGCACTGTGAGGACAGGTTTTGTGAGATGGGATAAGGGTGGGGAGGAAAACCCGCGATTAGGATTCGAACCCTTACCTAGAAAAGGTAAAGCCTTATTCAGCAACTTGGTACCGATTAGCCAATAGGCCTTGGGTAAGAGAGAGCAAGTTGATCAAGGCGGTAGACGGGGAGGGCGTTGAACGCGTGTGTACGACCCCCCACTAGGAAGTTGCATCAAATAAGCTATAGCACTCTATGGCCTATGCTATGTGGGGTTGTAGCTATATGGAAGGAGCACCCACCAGATTTATTGCAACTAGCACAAGCCGCAAGAAAAGTAGCCTTGTCTTTTGTTCAATAGATAGCATGCTATGGATTTGTAAAAATATCATATGGATTATTAGTTAAATAAAATCAAGGAAAATTACTTTATTCAAAAAAACCCAAGTAAAATCAAGGACAAGCAACACAACAGAAGTAAAACTACAGATTAATTACAAGAAAGAGAAATCGCATATCAATCATTCTGAAGAAGATATATGTGTTTAATTAGATCTATATTTGAGCCATAAAAAACTAAATAACTTGATTTCTCTAGTTTTTCCCACCTTGACTTCTTTGTATGAAAATTAAACTTTGTTCCTAGGCATCCAAATACGCCAATAAGTAATTACTATAAACGCACATTATATACTGTTTTGAACCTTGTCTTTTAGTATTGTCTTGTGGAGCTTGAACAAGTCTCTATCCTAGAAGACAAACATTTGGTTAACCTTGCACCAACTACTAATGTTTTGCCGAACTACCGATGCAACATAACACGAAGTAGATACGTGGTCCAGTTATAGTAACACATACATCTTATTGATTAACATTGCACAACATACATCTTATTGAATTCAATTTCGACTTTGAAGAATTAAATTTGAATATTATCAATAACCAACATATTATTAGAACTAATAAGGTTTCATTGATTAGATCTAATTACCTTTTACTTTCTCAGTAAACTAGTTGCATTCAAACAATACTAATAAACTATTTAATGTAGTTATATATGGTTATAGGTTGAACAATTGCTGAGCCAGAACGTTGTTTTACTTACCAACAAATTGTCTTATACTGCCCCTCTTAATTATACACTCGGGTTGTATTTATAACATTTGTTGAACAGAGTCAATATTATTAGTGATTCACGCACAAGATATGTTATACTGGTAATATCATTCTAAGTATGTAATCTGTTTGAGAATTTTGGAATTCATAACTCGGATTATCCAAGAGTTGTTTACACTTTCAAACATAACTTATTTGGTGGTTCTCCAAATAAATCAACACGATAAAACTCAGACAAGACAAGATCGGGCAGGTAATTTGAGAGTGAATTCGAGAACCAGAGATAGAGCGTATCTTCAACCAAATGAATGACATGACCTTTGCAGATTAGGATTTGGTAACCAATGTTTTTAAAACTGGACCGGTTCGGCCGGTCAGTCCGGGATTCGGTCACCCGACCGGTCCAGTTTGGTGTAGTTCACTCGCTTCTTAAAAAACGGACGGTCCGAACCGGTTCACCGGTCAGACTGGAGAATCGGACTGGTTCAACCGGTCGGACCGGTGAACCGGTTAATTATGAAATTTCTCTGCATTCTTTCATTTAACATTTTTTTCCAGAATTTTTGGGTTCAGCCGGTCCGACCGGTTGAACCGGTGAACCGGTAACCCGTCCAATTTGGTGTCCGATCCGATTATGAAAACATTGTTGGTAACTACCTTTAGCAATTAACATTTTAAAATTCAAATTCATAAAAATAATCATTTTTTAACTTAGGATATAAACATGACAATAAACTTACCCCATCTTGGACCCCGCCAGAGGTTGTGGCCCTTAGACCCAGCTACCGTGGGCATTACCCTCTTTTTAACACCCGTTGGTTAGGTGTTTCGCTCCTATAGCATCATAATAAACTCAAATAATTGTGCATCCCACACCTCCAAACTTATTTAATGTATAGGATGATTACATTCGTCTACAAGTATCAAATTATACTAAACATCTTACATAATTTGTTTTTACATCTTACATTTAATACCTTGGAATGTTACGAATAAGATGCATGCCTTATGAGCATAACTATAACATCTTAACAGGAAAGGAGTGGCGTTTCACTGTTATAGAGATCCATAAGTTAATCCAATTACACTAAAATATCTAACAAAATTTGTTTTCTCATCTTACATTTAATACATACCTTGGAATGCTACGAATAAGATGTATGAGCATAATTTTAACATATTGGCAGGAAAGGAGTGGCGTTGCATTGTTACAGCCTTTAAAACTTAATAGGAATCACCAAATCTTATTCGTTACAAGTTTTATTAAAATATAATTTATTTCTGAATTTTGGAATAATTCATTAAAAGTTGAAAGCTACATTTATAACTTTATATGATTCATCGTGGTAGGGGACTCCTTTGCGAATTATTGTTTCTTTATCCATTTATAGACTATTACTAAAAATTAACTCGAAAGTTATTTATCACAACGCATTACTTTTGAAAAATAACAAGTTATTTATCACAGCATATTACTTTTGAAAAATAACAATAAATTTTAGAAATATTATATGTGATACATGCCACATGAAGGATCATAACATATGTTAGAAAAAGTTATACTCCGTATAAAATATCCTTGATCCATACGAAACTAATCAGCCAGCACAAGATAAATATTAATTAAGAAATAAATAATAATTAACTTAGAAAGCAACCTTCGGGCCAGACGTCAGTCAGATGTTAATTGAGTTTAAAATGGACCACATTAACCCAACACTAAAAAGTAACTATCGGTCATGTTGAAGTTGAATATATTGTTATCAACAATAAATGAAAAGAGCCCTCAACAGCAGCAATATTTGACGTATTTGATGACCATCATTATGATGCTAACATAGCATGATGATATATACAAGTTTAGGTTTCTCCTTAGTGTCATGTCACATGTGCTATAAAAACAAGTATAACCAAACCGTACGGGTCTAAATACCTAATTGCAACCATCAAAATGGTCCCAAATGGCTATTGGCCGCTACCGTTTCGTTAGTCTCTATGCATTTGTTGTTAACGAACACCAAAGGAATTGCAAATCAAATAACGAAATCAAATGATTGTTATTGAATCGAACGTGAAACGAAACAACAAGGGTACTTTAGGCTTTAATTTTGCCTAATTTGTTTTAGTTACTATGCAAATATTCGATTCAGCTTCAGAGACTCGTAACATTAGGATACGAAGAAAATGTCGTCGTCTAAGAACACACTTTAGTGTTGTGGAGTAGAGATTGATATCTATTAGGATTACTTTTCTGGTTTTTTCATCTTTAGAGAATGTTTAAAATCCACCCATATTGTGAAGAAGATCCAGCGTATGTACTGTTGAGGTCATTGATTTTGTTATTGTGTTTCCCATATCAACGGTGTTTCACGATTGTGTTGTTTGTTGGTGGCATTATATTCTTGCTAATAGACCAATTTGATGTCTTCACTTAAGAAGCTCTCACCATCAAGTTTCTATTTGTATGCCGACTTTTGGTTATGTTTATGATGCAAACACATTCTTTTATGTTGTTGCATGGTCTTATTGGAACTGCCATCGATTTTTCTTCAATGTTATGTAGTTGCTTTTAAATACAAGGGGCTTCTGCAGTGGCTCGATATTCTAGAAGCTCTGATCTAATGAAGATCAAACAATTTTGCTATTGAGTTTTTTGGATAATCAACTTTCCATGTTTGATTGTAAGCAATATATATAACATAGTGTACAGGGATTGAAATAATAAACTATGATCATACACATGATAAAGAGAAACCTAGAAACAAGAGACTAATCACCATCTAATATTTATATCACAAAGTAACTAACTGGTTAGAGATGAGTATATCTCCATTGGAACAAAAGTTTTTTTCTCTTCCTGTTCTTGAAAGAATCCGGATTCATACTTCCTCACTTGGATCAATTATTGTTTAGAAGCTTTATGTTCCATATGAGAATAGACTCAATGGGTCATATAAACCCTATAATAAAGGCCTAACATTATGTCTCATCATATTAGAGTTTTCCATCCATACCTAACTAACCATAAACAATAATGGAAAAATACTCATATTTCGCATCCTTAACCATCCCTCACTTTTTTCGGTTGTACAAAGAGCTTGTTTGGTAGTACTCCTCAATTTCATCCATCTTTCACCACACCGCGTGGATAAGTGTTCCATAGTGTTGCCACCATGTCCATCCCTCACATCTCCTTACCACTCCCACCACCCTTCCATATATTGTTATGCCTATTTTGTTGAAGTGGTTAACAAATACTAGAAAAGATATGTTAACAAAATATATATATACCAAAGTTTATCCCATTCAGTAACTTCTTTTACATGGATCTTATACATACAAAACTAAATAAACCATGAAGTACCAATATACATAGATTTTTTTCTTTTTACATCAATATGAAAGGCAAATGGGCAACAAACTGCACTGCTAGCCTAAGAAGAAAAGCATCTAAGGAAAAAGAAAATCATCAGGTGTCGTTACATCGAAGTTCCACAGCATGTCAAGATCGATACCCATTTGAAACTCCACATGATTCAAGTCATGATCAACACACAACTCCACTCTAGTACTGCCATGATCACCTTCGTTGGTGATCGTTGGCGATTCTGGCGACAGTAGTGATGCAGATGCACCATCACCACCTGTCGTCTTGCCAGAGGATAAAACCAACTGTCTAGCAGTCACAACAGCTTGTGAATCATCTATGCCGATTAAAAGCGGGAAGTTAACCTTGGCTCGTGAACCTAAAAGTTTAAAAGCTGCTTTATCATAAGCCAAAGCTGCTTCCTCCGGTGTATCATAAGTCCCCAACCATATTCTCTTTCGTTTCTTTACCGGATCGGTTACTTCAGCCGCAAACCTGCCCCAAGGCCGCCGCCTCACCCCTCGGTACCTTCTCCACTCCACGGGATGGTCCGGTGCCGGTTTTTTCCTTTTGTTAGCATGTTGAAATCCCATATTTGTTGGTGAAAGAATGATAGAGAAACAAGGACAAAAAGAAAAGAGTGGTTTACTTTGAGATATATGACAAAGTAGGTGTAATTAACCCAATCATAAATTTTGATATATGATTAAATACTTAACATGATTTAACCCTCGTGGCTGCATCTAATAATTTTTTATATGCTTTTAGTCATAAAATATTATAAATTTGTCACTTAGGAAGAAGGAAAGATCGAGTTAAGTGTTACTAGAAGGATTCACCTAATTCGCAAACGCTACTAGGATAAGAACCACAATTTAAGAGATGGACCACGCACACTTTGTCTTGTATCTGAAAGCCGTAAAACGTCATACAAGGTCGTTAGAAGGGGTCTAAGGCTAAGACGCCCGAACCTCGGATTTTCAGGTGGTTTTATAGGAATTCTTTTGTTTCTAGGTAGTCTGCTAATGGGGCATACGAACTTTAACCGTATCTGATAAATGCATGAAACTTGGCATAAGATGTGGCAAGGAGACAACATAAGCTCACTAATGGGACAAGCAGGGTTTTGTTATAAGGCCTCATAAGGTTGCCTAAAGGACCACCATACAAGTACTCTTGAAGGTCTTTCAAGCACCTAACCACCAAAGTATTTGTCCAAACTCTTATCGAATAATGATTAAAACAAAAATGTATTGAGTTCAAACTCTAATCGGTCAATAATCAAGCATGTTTTATAGAAATCAAACATTTGGTTTTGGACCCCTTCTAACGAGCTTCTAGCTATATGGTGTTATACCAAATTCTATACAAGGTGATTCTTGTAGCTACATTAATCAACTAAAACATATCACCAAAAGATTTATTACATTAACAAAATAAAAAATTATACAGGTATTTTATTTTCATTAGAAAGTATTAAAAAAAATGAGTAGTGGTATGTGTTACAAGTTAGATGGCCTAAGGGTCTAGTGGTAAGGTGCCTTCATTTACAAAAGTGAGGTGACAAATCCTTGTAAATGCAAAATTTTGGGGATTTTATGATGAAAAATATTTGTTATTCAAATAGAATAACGAAAATAAATTTTATTTAGTAGACGTAAAAGTTTAAAGTATTCTTTGGTTTGAAAAATATATAAAACTAATCTATATATGGGTTAGATTGGTGTAACTTCACCCTTACGTAATTATGTTAGTTTTGTGTGTTGTAGTAGTATTTGTTCCGTTTGACCATTTTCGACTGGGTTAATAAAGTTTACCTTAAGAAGAAAAATAACGAAAATAAATACTTTTCATCCGTTCTTTGCTTTTCTGCATTTGTTTAGAGTAGTTTATATTGTGACTCTAAAAGAAGCAACAACGTAGATGCAATTACGCCTCTCATCTTTAAAACACCTAAGTTTATATTCAAATAGTATTGTCTTAAAATGTCAAAAGGAAGCAAAAGGAAAATAATTAAATAATGTGTTTTTTTCTTTTTTTTTTACTTTTGATTTATATCATTTAAATTTGTAATGGAACTAAAGTAATAATACAATTCACACATAATAACCATGTGAAAATATGGTTAATTATTAAATATTATCATATATGGGGAGGGTGTTCTAGGTGCCATAAGATTACAAGAAAATCAAAAGCGTATTTCATCAAAACGTCTATTCATTTGGTATCCAGCAAAAGGACCATGGCGCATGGGGTCTTATTCAATTAGATTTTGAAATGACATGTTTCCTTTTTTTTTAACCGTGATCTTTTTAATTCTTGTCGTCTTTGTGATTGAAACCCAGGACCTTTCAAACCCTTCCAAACAAATGTGTTTGTCTCTTCAAGTAAATAACTGAAGCCGAATATTAAAAAGGTTTTGTCAAACGTTCAATCGGTTAATCTCAACAACTGTTTTCCGTTTCAAACCAGAACGCTCAGGTTCTTTTTTTTTATAATTTTAATGTCTTTTGGATTACATCGAAACAGAAGGCAAGCGGGCAACAAGCTACGTCGCTACCCCTTTTTGTCAAACGTTCAAAAGGTTTATGATTACAAATCACTCTAGGCTCGTTTAAAATTTAAACGAGTGATGTGTGGGTGAAGGAACGTGTTCTAAGTGCTTAATATGGTGTGCTTTCATTGTTTATATGTACCGAACACAAGTACTCTGATTATTTTTATGATTGTAGGTGATCGAAGCTTAAATAAACTAAGTTGGAGCATTTATGATGGAGTGGAAATAGAAGCGATGATATATGAGGTGATAGAGAATTGAAATACGAAGACGTAGCCGAAAACGGGAAGGAAAGCGGAGTTACAATGAAGATTTTACGAGGAAAACAGTTTTCTGGTACTGTAGCAGCAATTAGGGATGAGATTGGTACCGTACCGGTACCGACCGGTCCTGGTCCCAAAAATTTCGGTCCCGAAAATCGTAAATTTTTGGTACCGGTAACAAAGGTAAAAAATTCAGGAAATACCGGTACCGGTACCGAAACTCAAAACTTTGGCACCGATTTGGTACCGACGGTACCAAATCAGTATCGATACCAGTACCAACCGGTACCTGTACCGAATTTGCTCATCCCTAGCAGCCATAACCTTACGGTGGCCAGCCGTAGGCTACAGCCAAGTCTAACGGGAATTTTAGTTTTCTTGATTTTTCTTCCATATATTAAGCCCATAAAGCCCTAAACTAACATTCTTCATACATTACCACTTGGGGGGGGGGGGGGGGGGCGATTTTGGGAGCATCATACACCGTTATAAAACCTACCAATCACCATAATCATTTATGCTTTCATCATTCCACACCATAATCGAGCTATTGAAGATGAAGATGCAAAGCTACAGATCTCGTAACCATCTCTGGTGTAGGGTTGAGTTGTATTTTGGTATTTTTGGAACTTTAAACCTTAACTTTGGATTTAATTAATCATTCGGTTACTCGAATCTTTTCTTTTGTTTGTGTGCTTAAACAGTTTTTCGTAGTTGAATATTGTTTTAAAGATTTATTAGTTAATTGATTTCTTGTCATCAACATTTAGGATTGAGTTCTTATCGGCATGGACCCGTTTATCGTTAACCATAACATTAATTTCATTCGTCAAAACCTAAAACTGATAATAAATTAGATCATTATTTACCCGTGCCAATCACTCGGATTAAGCTCTGATAATCAGCATAGCCAAATATTTGGTCTTTTGGTTTATTTGTTCAAACAAAAATATTTCCCAATCAGTTTAATTACTTGTTCATCTTACTTCAAAACCTGAAACCTGGAGACTGGTTATTCTCTCTACTATTGTTTTATAATCAAAGAGTAATTGTGTTTTAATAATTAAATCATTCAAACCGTTTGGCATCGTCTGTCCGTTTAGTTTATTAATTAAAAAATCATGAATCAAACTTGCACTTTCCGCTGATTCCCTATGAAAACGACCTTACTTACCGGTACTAGTTATAGGTATTTAAGCTTAATAAATACCTGTTTTTTATTTAAGCACGACATCTGTATCAAAATGGCGCCTATGAAAAACACTAGAATACATAACAGGAAATTTAAGTCTGTTTAAGTCAAGAAGAGCAATATATATTACAGTTTTCAAACATAAGACTTCGTATACAAAACTGTTTTCTTTTTTCTCCAACTTTGTTTGGGGGGGGAGGGGGGGGGGGGTTGTTTGCAGATGTTTGAATGATAGTGATGAGGTGTGTAGTTTGCGTAAGGTTTGCCGTTCAAAAACAAAAATAAAATCAAAAAGCAAGCAAGGACACGGAGCTTGGGCTTGCATATCTAAATGTTAAAATGTCAGTAAAGGTGGTTGTCCCAACCCAAAGTACCAAGGCCCATCACTAAAGCCCACTCTACCAAGTCTTTATTCATGTTGAAGTTATGCCGCTTTATAGCTATTTATGTTTTTAAATTTTTGTTTATCAAGTGACCAGTATCATCGTTGTGACCTTGTCTTCATATCAAGTTTTCACATTTTTTCAACCATTTTCGAAGTTTAAAAAAATTTCATATGCTAAATCTAATCTATATCTACTATTAAAGAAATACATTATAACCTTTTTTTATTAGTTGATTTGATTAATTTTTAAAAATAAAAGGCATTCTTAAAATTTCTTTGTAATAAATAATTCAAAAAGAACCTGTACTAATAAAACATTATATTCTATCTCCACATAGCACCTTTCTATTGGATGATGCTACTATCTTTCATAAATAACAAGCCCTTCTATAATTTCTTATAAATAAAATAATTCTGATAAAAAAAGAAATAAAATAATTCAAAATAAAATTATAACTTACAATTCAAAAAGTAGGACCCGTTCTCTATTTATCTTTTAACTTATTTCTACATCAAAATCAATGTCAAACTCTAAGGCTGAGGGGTGTGGAGCGCGAGAAAGGGCGCAAGAGGCCAGCCGCTCG
Organism: Bidens hawaiensis; assembly: GCF_021521415.1. NCBI lineage: Eukaryota > Viridiplantae > Streptophyta > Magnoliopsida > Asterales > Asteraceae > Bidens > Bidens hawaiensis. Next base: position 77,437 of record NW_027499882.1, on the reverse strand, counting down.
CGCCCCGGGGCGCGAGCACCACACCACCGAGGCGCGAGAGGGGCGCCAGAGGGGCGCGAGCGCGGAAAAAGAGGCAGGCGCAAGGGGTCTCGCGGGAGCTGTTGCGCGTAAAGGGACTTGGGGAATTGTGAAAGAGACGTTGGAGTGGTAAAATGAGCCGTTGGCTCTTTATTTAATAAAAAAAAAAAAATTTTTTACTCCTATATATTACCCATTTTATACACACAACTTCAAAAAAAAACCAAACTTACCCATTTCTTTATACAACACTTCCTATATATTACCCATTTCTTTCAAACTTTTTTAAAAAAACCTTTACAAAATCCTATATAATACCCCTAAATCAACCCATTTTTACCATATCAAAAACAACCCATCGTCCCAATTTTTTTTTTTAATAATGTCGTCGTACTCGTCTGATTCCGACTCCTCCGAAGAGGATGATTTGCTTCTTCATGTAGGGGGAGTTTTGACCGCAACCGTGGTCAATCTCTTGCAAAATCAAGCCCATCAACCCCGACTCCCGAGGGTTAGAGCACCACCTCGTGATCGTGATCGATCGGGTGCTAACGATACTTTGATGAGGCATTATTTTAGCCCTCAACCGGTATACGCAGAGTCGGATTTTCGAACTCGTTTTCGAATGAGCAGGCAATTGTTCACGCGTATAGCGAGTGATTTAGAGGCACGGTATCCCTTTTTTCAACAAAGGGAGGATGCTAGGGGTCTTCCCGGTTTTACCCCTCTTCAAAAATGCACGGCTGCTATCCGTCAATTAGCGTTCGGCATCTCGTCGGACGCTTTGGATGAGTATTTACAGATGTCGAAAAGGGTTGCACGTGAATCCCTTCATTTTTTCTGTCAAGGTAAAAAACATTAATTTTACTTTTTATTAAATATTTATTACATTTTGTAATATATATTCTACGTAGGAGTCATATCGACTTACGCTCGGAGATATCTGCGTAAACCTACAACGTATGACATCCAACGCGTATATGAGGTGCACGCAGAAAAACATGGTTTTCCTGGGATGCTAGGTAGCATCGATTGTACGCATGTTGGATGGGCTATGTGTCCAACGGCCTGGCGAGGTCAGTTCCACCGTGGTGATCATGAAGGGCCGACCCTCATACTTGAGGCGGCGGTGTCACAGGATCTTTGGTTTTGGCATGCTTTTTTTGGTGTTGCTAGGTCAAATAACGACCTTAATGTTATCGATCAGTCACATTTGATCAACGACCTTATCGACGGGGTTGAACCACCTCAATCTTTTGTTGCAAATGGAGAACTCTTCAAGTACGGGTACTATCTGGTCGATGGTATTTACAACGAATGGGCTGTGTTAGTTCAAGCTTTTACAGATCCAATCGCCGACAAACGGAAGTATTTTACGAAGAAGCAAGAGTCTGCTAGAAAAGATATTGAAAGAGCTTTTGGAGCTATAAAAAAACAATATTATGTTCTGGCGAACCCGATACGTTATTGGACTCGGGAGAGGATAATGGACGTCGTCTACACGTGTCTTATCCTACACAACATGACGTTAGAAGACGAGGGCAAAGCTATATGCCAAAACTACCAAGGTGACATTCCGCCACAACCGTCCACAATCAGTGATCAACAAAAACTTCATAACATAGCAAATATCAAGAGCCGTGAGATACACGGGGATCTTCGACATGAGTTGGTTGAACATTTGTGGGCGTCGCGACCAGATGATCTTGTATTAGATTAGTTTTATTATTAAATATTATTGTTTGTTTAATTTTTAGTATGTTTTTTTTTATTATGAATTTTCAAAAAAATGTGTGTTTTTTTAAATAATTTCTTGTTTTTTTAATAATACGTTTTTTTAATACATTTATAAAAAAATAAACCACTCGCGCCCCCTCTCGCGCCCCTCCACACCAGGGCCCGGGGCGCGAGCACCACAACCAACACCCATCTTATCAAGTTTCTCTCTCTGCCACACGTCACAATATTATTGGCTGGCGCCCCCACTAACGCCCCCTCTCGCGTCCCCCACACCCCTCAGCCTAATAACCTAAATAGACGACATAAGGTCCAACGTCCATGCTGCTCATGCCTCTCTCCATGGTGTTAATCCATCCTGTCTCCCATTTATTAGATTCATATATGGACCCTTAATTATGTTCGTGTTACTTTATATTTTTGCAGTTCAATCATCAATCTATTAGTGTGGTTGTGCTACATTATATATGAACATTTAGTATGTATTCATAATATAATTCTGTTCACCATATAGTTCACAACAATTATATGTTTTATGTTATATGTTATACTTATAGTGTTAGTTTCATTTCAGAACTCAAAAAAAGTTAAGAACTTTTAGGAACTCTTATAAACGAAATATTTTTTTTTACTTTTTTTTATATAGTATAACATTATTAGAGAGTAGTTTATCATATTTGATATATAAATTTTTGATTTACATATATAAACCACAAGTTTACATATGTGTAAACTTTATGTAATAAAAAACTTACATATGTATAAAAACTAATTTGTATAATTATAATCATAAATATAAAAATAAAAAGTAATAAAACTAAACTCAAATAATATTAGCACACAAAAAATTTTATAAAAAAACGTTAGTTATTAAGAATTCCTTATAGTTCTTAAATAATTAATAGTTCTATATTGATACTCTTTCATATGCTATATATATACTATTATAATAAATAAAAATATTGTTGTGCCACTTAGGCTGTATGCTATGGTGGGGGGCTTCGAAGCCCCTCCACTGTGCCACATCAACGCCACGTCATTGTCTCGTAGAAAACGGGGCATCGAAGCCCGCCTCACTATGGTTTAATGCCCCTTGGGCGCCCCCAATATATATATATATATATATATATATATGTGTGTGTGTGTGTGTGTGTGTGTGTGTATATATATATATATGTATGTGTGTATGTGAGAGATGAAGAAAGAGAGGCCCACCACCCTTCCTTCCGCGCCGGTCTTCCTCTTGGCGCCTCTCCCCTTCGCGCCCCCACCGACGTCGCCTGGCGGCGGTGTTCCGCACCCTCTGTATAGCGCCCATAGCGGGCAGTCTTAGCATCTAATTAGACCATTTTGTGCCGCTTGGCACCTTAAAGTTAAAAGAAAACTATATAATTCCATCCCCTCAACTAAAAAAATCAATAATGAAGCCAACCACTATAAAATGTATTTGCCATAAAATTTGTCATTAGCCGGTGCATGAATTATTATATATGGTTGCTTAGGTTTAAAAATATTTAATTTTATTTAGATTGGTTTTTTCTGCTTCGAAGCAAGTCTTTCGGGTTCGCGAATAACCGATTTTTTTTTTTTTTGGTTTTTTTTGCCCAGTTGGTCCGGTTAGTTCGGTTCAGTTTTAAAAACACCGTTTTTATCTCAAATCTGCCAAATAGGTTGAATTTTGTTTGTATAATAAAATTCGATTCACGATTTATTTATAAATAAAATAACTAGAAAAAAGTGAATGCAAGTCAATTCGACCCATCAATTTTGGAACTTATTAAAATAACTAGTGCTTTAATCTAGATATAGTATACAAAAGTTGATATATAAAATCGCTCTTAATTTTTATTCTCATTGAATAAACCTCTTTGGAGATTGTGACTTTTTTTAACACACTTTGGGGTCGGCTTCTCCGAATTTTAATTTTTATTGTAATTTCCATAGAAGGTATGGCTAAACCTTCATTTAAAAAGGCATAAGTATCTAACACAAAAAACTTTTTTCTAATAATTTGATTAAATGTAACTCGAATTAATCCATTTAAAAGTAAACGGGTCAAAATTGTTACAATATAGAATGAATTATTTTAAGTTGCCAACTGATAAATCAATAAGGAAGCCAACTGTTATAAAATGTATTTGCCATCAAACTTGTCATTGCCGATGCATGAAATATTGTGTATGATTGCTTAGTTTTAAAAATATTTACTACTATATGGATTGGTTTTTTCCGCTTCGAAGCAAGTCTTTCGGGTCCGCGAATAACCAGCCAGTTTTTTATTTTGCAGTTTTTTTGCCCAGTTGGTCCGATATGTCTGGTTCAGTTTAAAAAACACCGCTTTTATTACAAATATGCTGAATTTTGTTTGTATAATAAAAGTTTGATGCACTATTTATTATAAATGCAATAACTAGAAAAATGTGATTGCAAGTCAACTGGACTCATCAATTTCGAAACTTATTAAAAAAAACGCGTGCTTTAATCTAGATATAGTATACTGAAGTTGATAATATAAAATCCCTAAGATTTTTTTTATTGAGCAATCCTCTTTGAAGATTGTGACTTTTTTTTAACTCACCTTGGCGTCAGGCTCTCCAAATTTTAAATTTTAATGTAATTTCTATGGAAGATTTGTCTAAACCTTCGTTTAAAAAGGCATACGTATCTAATACAAAAAAACTTTTTCTAATAATTTGATTAAATGTAACTCGAATCAATCTATTCGAAAGTAAATGGGTCAAAAGTGGGCACTACATAGAATGAATTGTTTTAAGTTGCCAACCAAGTATACGTATCGCATAGCTCTATGTTTTTTTAATAAACTCTAAACTTCAAGCTAATGTAATGTGTATTTGTATTTTTTTATTTTTTATTTAAGTTTGGATGTATTTTATTAGTATTTATTGATTTTGTGCAACTTCAGAATGAATATATTTTTATTTGGATGTTATATCCTTTCAATAAACATATTAGTTTGCTGCTAAACAACTAAATGATTTTTGAATTATTATCTGGCCGCACACTTGATATATAATATTTAACTTCTTACTTGACTCATTCAAATTATTGCTACCATCACAATCTAACTCAGGGTTACTTTAGGATAACTTGTGTTAATTCCTAACGAGGCAAAATCATAAAACTAAACAGGAACCAAACCGTGAGTAACAGTTTGATTTGGTTTCTTTTTAAAATTTTAACATTTCAGTTTTAGTTATAAATAATAAAAAAATCGTTACTAACGGTTTGGCTCATGTTTTAACCTAAAAACAAGACCGTGATCGACCCTAGGCTTTGCCTTAATTTAGTTGATATTAAAATCTAATTTTGTACTTTTGCAACAATGACTTTATTTAGTCTGGCGCGAAACGGGTTAAACTTGATCTGGTGGTTCTTTAGAGTTTTTACTATCTCCATAAAAGATATATGTAAAATGTGTATATTCAATAATAATATATTTATTATAATATTAATTATGAAGTACTATTTGTCTGGCATGTTTTATTATTTTATTTCATATTTTTCTTTATTTTACTCATTATAGATACATTTAGCTTAACTCGAATCAATTGGTAGCGAAAGCCGGTCGAAAAAGTAGAATGAATCATATATGTTGATTTGGTTACATTATGTGATACTTTTTTCTTGATTTTGGTTGCTTAATGTGTTATTTTTATAATATGCTCAGAACACGAAGAACTTAAAATCAAAGCTTAGATAGATTCTTCGAGAACTAAAATAATATAAGAAAAGAAAATCAAAAGATACAAAATGGATATTTACATGTATTTTTTTGTACAATTTCATATCATATATCCGTTGTCAAGGACATAAATATAAAAATGATGTCATGAAATATGTGTAGAGATAGAAACGATAAAGTTACATATAAAACTATAAATGTTGTATATAAAAAAATATTTAGAGATTCATGAATTTCTATATATATAACCATGTTGAGTTTTAAGAACTTAAGAACTCAATTCTAGCCACACATTTAATTAAATGGATTAGAATATGTGGTTGAGATTAAATCTGGCAAAAAAGTCAAAGTATGAGAGAGAATAAATATGTAATTGGTTACACTAACTTTTACGTCTGTTACACATGTGTAAAAAGTCGACTCGGTGCGTAAAAAATTCTGTAATTTTTTTACGTGTATGTAACTTACATATATTACGCATGTGTAAAAAAATTCAAAAAAAAAATCGTTACACTGAGTTCTTTCGAGTTCTTAAAACTCAAAGGGGTTTTTAATTGAAATCTCCTATATATATATATAAGGGTTAAATAAAAATGAGAATTTCATAAGATTGGTAAGAAGAGCATAAAATTTAAAGTTAGAAAACCATGCAAGCCTATCTAAAAAAACTACTATAAATTACATATTTATAGAAATAATTTAACACATTATTTGTGTTTTATATCGTTTTGTCGTTGAATAAATTTATTTATTCTAACCCATGTCGCATACGGGCTCATAAACTAGTATATTATACAGTTATAAGACTATGTGTAGTGGTTTTAACTAATTGTTTAGTTAAAATGCCATCTAGACGTCACTTAAGTAAAAATGAATTCATTAAAGCTTCTTTTAAATCAAGGGTAATGGTTTTAAGTAAGTATAATTATTATTCATTCTCTTTCTGTTTGCTTAATATATTATTTAATAAACATAATAGTTTAAATAACTAAACCGCATAATAAATACTAACATTTCATAAAATAAAGGTTACTAAGTATATTGGAATAGAAAATGATATTATTATATATATATTATTTTTGAAATCCCTACTCACTCACAGTTCTACTGTTTGTTTAAAATGGTGTATAAAGAGTTGTCCCAATTGCATTGTAATTTGTAGTTTATTGTAGCTTTTTGTTTGCCTTCTTTGCGTGACACGTACACTACCTTGGCTTTACACGTCTCTCCTTTGCTTAAGTCGTCTTCTTCTTCTTCTTTATGAGTAACTTTATATCTTCATAAAATCAATTTGCTGCTTTCTCTTCCACTTTGGAATCCTAGGTGATGACTCTGACGTCCGTGGCTCCGAAATCTTCTTTCTCTTCCGACCATGGCCGTTGCCGGCTTTCATTTAACCCTAGGCGACGGCGGTGGCAGAGGTAAGACGGTGATGTTGGACCACGTCTTTGGCTCCATTTTCCTTTTCGTTTTTATTTTTACATTAGGGCTTTGATTGGATATTTCCGGTGACGGGTGGCCTTAGCAGTGGTTCCATAGAGGTTTCCGGCGGCTGTTGTGACCCCAAACAACCAAATGAGGTCGACGGCAGAAACATACAGTTACTTTAATATCTATGGAATTGACCAGACGATGAGCCCTCAATGACGATGGAGGCCAGACGCCCAGACATGATTTGATTATGGTTCAGGGTTTACCAGAAGAGAATTGTACGTTATACCTATTTCAAACATATTAGTTTGGAGCTATCCTTTATTTGCGGTATGTCTTACACACGTGTGATGTTGTCTGTAGTTTGTATGCATACTTATTTAAATATGGTTGCTTGCATGCGTTCTTGGTCGAATAGGGATGGAAATTGGATTTTGCAGGTTTGTGATGTTTATACCTATTTCCTATTTCTTTAACTATATAATGTATATGGCTGATTGGTCACCATAGATTCTCTTGAGCTTTAATCTTCTTCTATGTATTTTAAACAGCACAAATCTGGGTTCTAGATATCTTTTTGTGTTGGTGCACATTGTCTGTTTGATGAAATATTGTTCGATGAAATGCCATTTGTTTTTGTTTTTGTGTTTTGGTTTGTATATATGTTTTGAAATGTTGTTGTGTATTAGCCTATTAGGCTCAGTTTTTATAGTTGGACGTTACTTTAGCGTTGGATTTTGATGTTTCAGATGTTAGTGCGGGCGGTTGGTTGGACATTTGGTCGGCTACGGTTTCTGAGATTCGATTGACTCTTGATCACCAAGATCTGAGCTTCGGCTATGGTTTCACAGCCCCCCGCAACGCCGGGGGTCAAAATACTAGTTAGATATAAATTGAGAAAAAACTGATACTTGAAAAAAAAAAAAAGATACTTGAAGCTAAAAACAAGAAACATTTAAAAAAACGAGTATTTGTTGGCACAGATTTATTTTCTCCTTTGTTTTAAGTATATCTTTGAGTGGTAAAAATATAGAGGGTTTATATACATAGATAATCCGTTTGTTTGTTTTTTATTTTTATTTTTTTACTTTTTTGAAACAGTAATATTATTCAAGGAAAACAAAAGCAGGGCCCAATTAGACACAAAAATAATTTACATGGACTATGATAATTACTAATTAGAATACACCTCCAGCCTTTATATATTTAATAAATATGCGGTTCACAAACGCCCGCCAAGGGCTTGGCGTACAAACAATATAGCGCTCAGATTCCAAAACATGTAATGGGTTTAGCGAGATGTTTGGTGGCCAGGTCATCTTTTTGGCGCCTCATTATACACCATTACAGGCAGTCTAAATATCATATGAAAGTGGTTATATGTACATTAACAAATAATATAATGCCAACATTAATAAACTTATTATGATTAAAATTTTCAATTATACTTTTATATCATAATAAATACATTAAGTTTCAAACATCTATTACACAATCGTCAACTTCATATCTTTGGAAATAACTAATTGTAAGTTATTAGATGAGCTGTTTTGCTTTAAAACATCAATGTATTAAAATATCGGTTTAACATTTTCAAATGTTTTTTTATATCTATTTAAGAAATATAATTATTTTTGAACCTTCACTTAATATATATGGATTAAATCTCGGACTAGTTTCCTTTACAAATGAAATATTTACGCAGAATACAGCTACAACTTTAATGCATATAATGAAAATATGTTGTTAACCTATTAATCAAACTTTCGTAAAATATATATTTTTACCTCCTATATATGTTTAAAATAGCACCCCAATCATTTTCAATCAATCACATTAGCTATTACAAATATGATTGTTAGTGCTTGTATTCATCTATACTACTAATAATATACAAATATATGAATATACATACTATTAGTATGAATATAATGTTAGCCTTCAGCGTATCATTATCACAATCTTTTGCTTGAACTCATGGTAATAATTGGTTTTTGCAAGATATGAAGTGAATTACTGATGTGCTAAAAGTAGTCTAATAATTGTTAATTAAATTACGCTAATCTAGACACTAAGTAATACTCTAGACTCTCTAAAACTCGAGTAAACTACTAACCGGCAAGCGCACCAATCGACTCTAGTAAAGCTACGTAAATCCGGATATCGAACCCACGAGACTCTTTAATTAGCTAATTAGACTCAACTATAGTCACGACTTATTTATTATTTGTTTAAGGAGGGGGGGGGGGTTAATTAAAATACTGATTTTAAACTATTATTAAAAACTAATTAAGAAAATAAGTAAATTAAACGAAACACGAGTTTGTTAATTGAATAAGATGATAATGTAAAACTACCTAGGCTAAAATCCCCTAAATTCCAGTTGTTAATTAGCTGGGAAAATATGTAGTTATAGACTGGGATCGTAAAATAGACACTTAAAAGAAAACCTGAGCAGTACCCCTGACTCTTCTTAAGAAGACACCTATGGGTTTCTAATAAGTTTTAACATACACCAGTATTAAAAATCAAGTTTTCTTACGGTCACCTAATTAATTATGACTTGGTTCCTTTATACGAAATCCTACCTTACAGCGCGAAAATCAAAGGCAATTTAATATATTTAATTGATTCAATAGACAATATTAAATAATAAGTCCTATATGGACTCCTTACGAAGAACTAAATCTAGCAAAATTAAATAACAAAGATCTATTAACAACCTAGCACCTTACAGTTATTTAGGTTAGCAACACACTTAGATTTATTTGATTAAATAATATTATTCCTGTGATCTTAATGCATATCAATCATAAAATAGTCAAAGACACAAAGTAAATGACCTAATAGCAACCTATCATAATGATAAACAATAATCAAGGCAACTATGGAATAATAAAACTTAATTAAACAACCTCAAGTACACATACGCATTAACTCAATATACAGTAGAAACTCTATAAAAAAATACACTTGGACCACCAAAATTTATTAATTAAAAGAGTTATTAATTAATCGATAAATTAATAATTATTAATTTATATATTAATTAATATTTTATTAATTTATAGTAGAATGTTCTGACTCACCCAGAAGAAAATGTAGTTGCACAGTTGTTGACTGATGAAGAAATTATTGAAAGCGTTATTGGAATTAATAAAGATGATATCGATGAAGAAGATGATGAAAGTTCTACAATGGAGCCTCCTTCGCGAAACGAAGCTATTAAAGCGGCAATCACATTGAACAATTTCTTGTTGAGCTATGAGAAAACAACACCAGAAGTTCTTACCATGCTAAGGAAAATTAAAGACCAGATTCAAGGAAAAATTGATTTCAACAAAAAAAAAAGACAATTGAGTCATTTTTCAAAAACCTTCATAAATCATTCATGAAATATGCTATATATAAGGAATTATTAATTTATATTCTATATGGGGTCTAAAGAAATTATCAAAAATGTATTATCTTATAATTTTAGCGAATTATTAATTTAGCACCCTATCCCCGAGTCGGGACCGGCAAAAAATATTATCTTAGAGAGTTTATTAAATAATCGAGTATTAATTTATCGAGTTTCTACTGTAATTAAACCTTTTAGTAGTTCATAAAACCATAACGATAAATAAAACCCAAGTAAAAATCAAACATTAACAAAGGTTTATCATAAGCCTAGACAGTCTATAATGTTTAGCCCTAGCATAATAAAATCAAACAAAACGATAATAAAGGAAATCATGGCGAAAATAAATAAGAACTAAAGATTAAAAGTGATAAAACCTGTGGTCTTCGTCTTTGAATAATAAGCACGTCACCGGCTGATTCCTTGCCTTCAAACCCTCCAAATCTCCTCTTGAGCTCCAAATTTTGTCACAAACGTCTAGGGTATTCAGGTTCTGTTTAAGGTTGAGTTTAGAGGTGTTTAAATAGGTTTCCAAGGCCCAAAATAAACAAAAATCAAAGTTTCTGGAAAAAAGTGCCCACCGCGCCGCGCGGTGGGCCTGGTCCCTCCCCGTCGCGCGGCGCTCCGGCAAATGGGAGGGGGACCGGGCTGGTTCAATCCGGTTCAATTCTGATGCGGTCTGGTTCAATTCTGATGCTCCGGTTTGACTTGTTTTAGCTTGATTTTTGCCATTTTTAACCACAATCAATCTCCGGAACCTACATTATTCAAATATGTTAGTAATATACAAATTCTAATAAAAATCAAACAAAAACTAATAAAATATTATATAAAATATATAAGGGAATTATATATATTTAGCATTATATCAATTACATTCTTTCATGTCCATATTTTTTTAAATAAGGAACCTGCAATTTTTTATCTTGTAATTAATGAGTTTACTATTTTTTTTGTTTGGTTTTTCAAGGTTAACATTAGATTTAGAACAAGGGTTGATGAGCTGATTGTAGGAAATGGTCATGTTGGTGCAATGTATTTGATTCAAGTGGAGATAACAATTTAGTAAGGAGAAAATGGGATTTGATTGTAAGAAATGATCACATTGTTCGAGTTAATCCATTTGATTCAAGTCGAGAGAGTTTAGTAGGGAGAAACTGGGATTTGATGCAGTTGTTCGTGTAGTTTGGCATTCTGCACACACGATACATATCAACATTCCATTGGTGAATCCTTTTTGAGTTTTCGTGGTGGTTTTTTTATATCGCTAGAACTTATTATAATGATCAAGTGATGTGTTATTTTCAATCTGTTAAAGAAACTTATGTTTTACTATTACTAGCTATGTCATTTAGATTTACATTTATCTGTTTATATATTTTTTAGTTGTTTAATTTCTAAATTTGTATATGTTTATATCTTTTTAAATGTGCATACGACATAAGTTTTTCACACCTAAACTTATTTTGTGACTTCTAGAACATTGACAGTTCGAGTCAGAACGACTTTGTTTCTCATAACGACAATCATTGAGGTCTTTATGTATCAACAGAAAATAGGGGCTGTATTATGTTTATTAATTTTTAACCAAAGCGTTGAGATTAGATGTCTTAATGTGTTATTTAAATGAGTTAGTGTGTTACTTGTGTTTATATTTTAACTTTCGATGGAATGTAAAAATTAAAAATCTCTACCTTTTTTTATTGTTTATTTATTAATTATATTGTTCTTAGTGATCGCACTACAATTTAGCGATCTAATAGTGTTAATGTTTTGTGTTTAAGTGAAAAGTTTCAATCACGTTTATATTCAATTGCAATGAAGAAAGACTATCATTGTCTTGAGGAGAGGATACACTTATTAAACAAATTGGTTAGAAATTTGAACATTATAATCATGAACCCGAACCAATCGTGTATGTTAAACAATGTTTTTACTTTTAGGACATTAATTAGGCTTTGGTTGAGTGAGAAGATGATTCAAAAAAAGTTTAACTGGTGTTGACTATATTTCCACTCGTGACGTCTACAGGAAAATAACCTGGTTATACTATTAAAGCAGGATGATTTTTTCACATGACGTCAATCTAGGGTCTCCACATAAAATGTCATGTGAGTAGATTACTATTTGAAAATCTCAATAAATAAGTTACTGAAATATTCTAGATTAATTAATGAATATATATAGGCTAAGTATAAAATGAAAACCCACTTGAGTTGTGAAAACTCTAAAAACCCATTTTCAACCAAATGTTTTTAATTAAAGTTTAAATCTTGTGGTTCACAATTAAAATGAATAAAAAATGTAAATATAAATATAACTTTTTCTCTCTCCTAAAAACATATATAAAAATTAGTAAAAAAATGTTAAAAATAACAAAACATTTTTTTTTATGTTTCGATGTTTTGTATTAAATGTTTCAACATATATTACATGTAACAAAAAAAAACGATGTTACATAGGGTTTTCGCGGGTTTTCACAACTCAAGAGGCTTTTCATTTTAACCTTACCCTATATATATATATATATATATATACATACATACATACATACATACAGAGGAGATTTCAAATGAGAACCCCTTTGAGTTTCAAAAACTCAAAAGAACTCAGTGTAACGATTTTTTTTTTTCGAATTTTTTTATACATGCGTAATATATGTAGGTTATATACACGTAAAAAAATTACATAATTTTTTACGCACCGAGTCGACTTTTTAAACATGTGTAACGGACGCAAAATTTAGTGTAATCACTTGCATCTTTATTCTCTTTTACTTTGACTTTTTTGCGAGATTTAATCTCAACCACATACTTCAATCCATTTAATTAAATGTGTGGTCTAGAATGGAGTTCTTAAGTTCTTAAAACTCACCATGGTTCTCAAAAGATCCCTCCCCTATATATATATATATATATATATATATATATATATATATATATATATAGACACACACACACACATACTAGCTTTTGAACTTATGTATTACACAGGATTTATCAAACGATAAAAATAAAAAAGGTCCTTTATTTCAATTATGATTTTCAAAATACTTATGAATTAATTTAATGTAGACTTAAAGGAAAAATAAATGGGTTAATGAAAATTACTAAAATAGCATGTTTTTGGAAACATTGGGTGTGGATTTGCAAGAAATTTAAAAAATATGTTAAAGTTGTGTAGTTGGTCAAACTTCAGGTATGAAAATGACAATATTTTATAAAATCCACACTATGTTATAACCTGTTTGACAAAATAATTTTGACTCGTGACCCATGGATAGCTAGAATGAATGAGATGAGAGATTAGAAATTAGGAGAAATGTAAGCTTGACATTTTCTTTTATTAATATTGTAAGATATATATATAGGGGAAGGTTCATGTACAAAATAATCTTAACTTGAGAACGTAGGAAACAATAACAATCTGCCAAAAATGAGAACGTAGAAAACTATATCAACTACAATATCAATCTACATAACAATGTTTTATAATAACAAAGAAAAAAACCTAATAATAACAACAAAAGAATCAAAATTCATAACAAAATAATAACAGCAAATACTTATAACAGAATAAGAAAAAAAACACAATAATAACAACAAAATATAAATCAACAAATACTTGTAACATCACATAATCGGAAATTAGCAAACACGAACAAAAAATAACAACAAACAATTATAAAAACAAGCCGAGTTATAACAACAAATTGGTTCTTACTGTTTTCATGTTAAGAATAAAATGTATTTGATCCTAAAACTATATACACACACACACAATTTAATTAAATAGCTTATTAGTATGTTATAAGTTAACCTTTGAATATGTTTAAACATAATGATCTTAGCGTTTCTCCCGATCACTATCCAATATTGTATTTAAAAAGTTTTTAAAGATTTATAAATTATAAATTATTTTTATAATTATTTATAAGCTAGGGCCCGGACACACCCGGGATCACCCATCAACAAAGAACAGAACTACAGAATGTGATGAACTGGCCAATTCATCTATGAGAAAACTCGATCACTCTATTATTAAAAGTTAGATCGATGAAGATAGATAAAGAACCTTATGCAATAATTAATATTTATATACAATTATTTTTGTTCCAATCATTAAATATGTGGTATAAAAAAACACTTAAATACTTAATATTTATTTAATTTATAACAGTATCTATATAATAGCATTTGAATTAACATAGACAATATATATTAGCTTTTTTAGAATAAATATTTTTAAAGTGTAGCTTAAAGTTTTATTATGTATAAAAACTTAACCATGCCCTCACTACGCGGTGGGAATGTTAATTTTTTGGTGTCCTTGTATTTGTAAATCACGATATATATTTTGAATGTAAGTTTATAATGTTAAAAGAATCAAATTAAATGTAACTACATACCGAAACAAAATGGTCTCAAAAAAGAAAGAAAAAAGTAGACAATAGGAAGCAGATTTTTTTATCTAATATTACACGGTTGTTTGATCTTTAAAATTCTTAAATAAACATATCAATTTATATGTTTAAAATTTTTATTGTAATTAAAATAATTATAAGTTATACACGAACATATATATAAATCTTATTTGACTATTTCAATACTCATTAAATAACTTGAATAGTAAGAAAATCAAAATTTCATACATTAGCAGTTGAAAGCAAACATTGTTTCATTGATTTCACCCCCACTTACGTCTCCTAGCTAGGATAGATGACGTAAACATAGTGACTTTAAACCTGTAAACTTGTTAGATTTGTTTCATATATATTTGGCTAACACATTTGATCCGAATTTACAACCCTATATTAACTAGTTTCCATGTGAATTAAGCTCGTACACTTTAGATTCTTCAGAGCGTTACATGTCTGATCAGTGTTCTTCTCGAGATCGTAATTAACATACTGGTAACAAAAGGTAATTTGTTCCAAGCTTAAGCCAGAAGAATCACGAGTCACGAGAGTGTAAAATGCTTCCATTCAAGGTTGTTTCAAACTCCCATACATGAACATGATCAAGCATAAATGCCTTGGCAAAAGCAGCAAAAACCTTATGTTTTTTCAAAGCTTTTGGTTCCATCCATGCAAAAAAGCCTTCTCTTTTTCAGATTCTAAAGTTTGATCTCTATAGATAAATGTTTATTCCTGTTCATTTTCTTCTGAATTGTTTTCTTTTATAAATTATAATGTTTATCTATATATCATAAGTCTTTGAATCAAACAGTTAGAATTTTCAAATTTAGAAGATGTTTATAGCTACATGAAATTATATAAGTATTTAAGGATGTCAGATGTGATTGAAAAATTATATAAGTATTTAAGGATGTCAGATGTGTATAGATTGTTGGACACTTGGACTAACTTGGATTAGGAAACAAAAAAGAAAGGGTATGATTTAGACGTAGACAAAGCTTACGATTCCTTGAGTTGGGGATTTCCAAATGACGCTATGGGGTAAATAACTTCCTGTCATGGGGAGATCTTGGATCGGGCCCGGCATTGGTTTTGTTCAATGAATCCTCAATGCAAGAATTCCCGTGTTTCAAGGGCTTACGACAGGGCGACCCTTTATCACCGTTTTCATGTATACTTGCTATGGAAGCCATCTTTCAAGAAGCGGAGCCAAATTAAAGCTTCGAAACTAACGATCCCCCCCCCCCCCTCTTTCCTTTTTTTTCCTTTATTAGCAACAACTAAATACCATTTCAACCATGCCCGTTTTTTTCATCCTCGTCCATGACCCAAAAGAATTTTGAACAAGAAACCTTTAACTTATTTTTTACTTAAATTGCATGGGACAAAAATGCAAATCTTACTAATATATTAAAGTAAGATGATTATCTCCACATGTTCTTATTCTAGCCTATTCACATAGGATTCCGTGTAATCACATATCCATGTCAATAATTTTCACGTATTTATAATTATTTTTAATCCACTAAATTAAAATCAGCATTCCAATTTAATTCAATTAATTCTACAATTAAATCTATTTATTTAAATTAATGCAATTAACTCCATGATTAAGTCTATTTATTCCAATTAATAACCACATTGTCAATAATTTAATTTACTCTTGAGGAAAAAAGAATAGCCGGTGAATGGTGATCAAACCGAATGTTCTTTAAGTTTTATTTATTTATTTATTAAGAAATGACATGAAAATTGCTATAAAAATATAGATATCTCTGAAAATTATTTATAAAAAACACTCTAAAAGAAACAAGAAAAAAACGTTCTTTAGAACAATTAGGAACATTTAAAAGAAATTAAATAAAGTTGTTTACAAAGAGATTTTCATAAACTTAATGTGATACAGTTTAAAGCTGGTATGTATTTGTAAACTTATTTTTCAATTAATATTATAAAATCTTTTACTAATATGTGTTTTTTTTTTCAGGTCTAATGGTTCATTTATGTTATATTATTTCTTATTCATTGCATTGTTTATTTATAAAGTATTTTCTTTTTATGTTATAGACATAGTTTAACATCTTTTTAAACATCTAAGGGAAAAAAAACTTATGTCAAATATTTGTGTTGACTGAATGCGTAGTTTATATTTTATATTGTTTATTGATATGTTTTTCACCCGTACGTAACACGGGTTATTATCTGATGCTAGACTGTCGCTATCTAGTCAAAAACAATATAAATCAATGTCCTAATCACCTTAAACTAATCAAGGTAAGTAGGGTGTCGAACCACGAGTAGTATGTGGTCAGTATACAGTGCAAACGATTCATAACATTATGAAGTAATTCAATTAAATTCCTGATCACACTAGCAAACAATTTGGTTTTATAGTAAACAAACAAATAATCAAAGATTCAATCAGTCAACAAAGCAAATCACACCCGGGAATCCAAGTAAGCAAACTAACAGCAAAGTCATGCACATAATAGATAAACTATCCTGTGTCAACTACAGACTAACTAACCGGTTAAACCTTAGGCATCCACGCTCGCTAACACACGGCACTGGTTATCAAACAGTCTCTGCCAGTGTGACTCAACTAAGGGCAAACGTATGCTTTCTCACAATTAACAGGTCAAAACAATCCTATAAGCAATTATCATAGCAACTGGCACACTAATCGTTCTGATCGAAATAAACCTAAACTGACGTTATGCACAATAATACTAGACATCAATACTCATATATTAATATCAAAATAATTACAATCAGTCGTTCTAGTACATGAGAAAATAACTGAAAGATTATAAGCTATACATCCTAGGTATGACTCGAAGGATCTAGCCGCGTCTCGGCATCTCTCGGGCTTCGGTTATGATGGATAGGATCATGCACAAGACCTTGAGATGATTGGAAGTGATGGTTCTCCTCTCTTCTGCTCTGAAAATCGCCTGGATGGTCAAGAATAGCGTCTAGGGTCGTCAAAACGAAATATAAACTCAAACCCTAACTTTCACGATTCTGGGGACCATCGCGTAGCGCGATGGTCTCCTGTCCTGGTCCATCGCGCTAAGCGATGGACCAAAGTCAACGCTGGCCAAATTACAGGGCATCGCGTCCACCTTTCAACACCCATCGCGCTACGCGATGGGTCTCTTTTCTCAGCAAGTCCAAATGACTGCCTCGGTAAGCGTGCCAGACATCCTGGGTCTTCATTCCATGCTCGTACAGGTCCAAATTAAGCGCGTTAAGTAACTGTGACCTGAAACACAATAAACATGTATGAAGTGCCAAAGTTTCTAACTAAACGAGTAAAACAACTAAGTTAACATACTAAGATATGTACAAATAAACCGAACACCATTATCCTAGTAGAATAATACATGGGTGGTGGGTTCAAGTATGGATAAGGTATTAGATGATACCCAGTCCAATTACCCGTAACATATCCACTAACTCTTTAGTTATATATTTCAAGTTTCCTAAAACAATATATAAATTGTATAAAATTTAGAGCGACAAGAAATGTATTTGGATATCTCCTCGTATATATGTTACTTTTAACAAACTAACACATACACATGTTAACTTGTGATATACCTAATGTGTGACCATTAATGAAATGTATTTGGATATCTCCTCGTATATATGTTACTTTTAACAAACTAACACACACACATGTTAACTTGTGATATACCTAATGACCATTAATGATATGGGGTATTAAACACAATTTTAGAGTTGCTAGGGCCAGGATATGTAGCCAAAGTTTCAAAAGGGGAGTGTGTTGGATTGACTGTTGTTATGGTGTATTATTTGTTTGACTCTTAACAGGAAAGGAAAAAAGAAAAAGAGCTTCTTTTTTGACTAGCTGTTTGCTAAAGCACACATGGGGAGGGGTCCACCCTTTATTGCAATATACCCATTGGCTTCTTCTTACGTGGGTCCCTCTTCCAAGGGGGTAAAAATGACTTTGCATGCTTTGGCCCTTTTTTATGTGGTTCTTTTCTTATCACTTTCCAATTTGCCTTATTTTCTTTTGCTTTTGATATGTTTGTAGTGAACAAAATGTCCCTCGCCCATCTAAAATGTATCCAAGATAAAGTTGCACTATTGATCATTATTAGTCTTATTGAATACTTTTCATTAAATTGTTTATTTTGTACAAATAAGCTAATAATATAAATATATCCAAATCTCTCAACTATAATTCTAACTAAGAAAAAGAAATTGTAAGGAAGCATGCATAAACATGAAAAGGAAAATTCTTATATAACTTAAAAAGACAAAGCCTTATATAAATAACTTTTAGATATCGTTATGTCAAAAGCTCATTGATTCAATTGGATTTAACTAATAAAAAAGTTTCAGAAGTCTAATTTTCCCACTAACAGTTAAAAAAATTGTATAAATCTAGTTGGTCCATATATTACAAACCAATCAAAATCATTGATTTTATAATTTTAAAAACGTTTGTATGTATAGATTACCATCATCGATAACTAACTTCAACACATTGTGATCTCTCTTTGTATGTGTTTAGATGATTATGTCGATAACAAACGACGTATCTTATTGTCATATCCGTCTTAATACATGAAAAAGTGAGAGTGCGTGAGGTTAATTTGTAAATCTTGTGTTGGATTAGTTGTTCGTTTATATCTTGAGTTTTTGTCCTAAAACTACCACCGAATGTAACTTTCTAAAAGCTAGTACAACATTGAAGTGCATATATTGAGGTTTTTTTGGACTTGGTAACAAGCATTTGATTGATATCTCAAAAACGCTCATTATATATCTAGTATAATTTAGAAGTTTGGTGTTACAAAAGTTTTTTTAGAATATTTTATTATTGTGTTTTGGTTTTATGCAAATCATTTTGATGATTAATCAATTGTAACATCTTGGTATATTAGTTAATGTTAGGTGTGTTAGTGCTTGGCAATGATACCCTAATCAAGTTCAAGACCCATACATAGCAACTTTTAACATTACATTTTTGTTAAGTGGATGGAGACTCCTTCTTCAAATAGATTTTTTTTAGTTCCTTCTTTTTATTTTTTTAATATTTTATTTGTGTTTTTCATTTAAGTATGTTTACATAAATAAGAGTTTTGGTGTCATAGTACCTCATTGGGCCACTTGGCCGAAGCCATTTTTTTGTTATGATTTTGTTCAGGTAACGTAACGAATGTGACGGAAACCAGTCAAATTTGCGTAGAGTCGCCGCGTTTTGTTTTAGCTCAAGTGCTGTAATGATCGTAATCAAAACGGACCGAATGCCGGGTTTTTTTTGTTCTAGTACGTAACAAACCTAACGGAAACTGATCGAATTTGAGTAGACTCACCGCCTCAACGCTCGAGTTTTACCAACCGACTCAACCTCATTGGTCCACCTAAATTTTTAGAATTTTTTTGTTTCATATTTGGTTTTACTTCTGGTATAATAACGCACGCAATCAAAACTGACCGAATTTGCGTCGACTTATCGCCTCAACGCTTAGGACCAACGATGCTTGGGTTTACCATTGTCCGGGTTTTACTAACCTGTCCCGGTGCAACGTGCTGGGTAAAACATTAGTTAATATCTAAATATAAACATAAAAACATAGTGCTAGCGTCTCTCTATATCTGAAAGAATTTGTAGTACTCAAATTTCCTTTGAATTTTTTTTCAAAATTGGAAGTTAAAGAAGGATGAATGGTTTCTAGAGAAGAGAAAGAGTTGTAAGATTATATATAGGGTATGTCAGTTTGTGTCAGGTGAGGTGGACAATTATCTGGTGTTCCGCCATTTTAAATGGCAGATGTGACTTTTTCTGATCCGTCAAACGACATCTGCCATTTAAAGACAAGTGTCTTCTTAACATCCGTCATTTCAAATAGCAGATGTGAACAGTGCATGTACTACCACTAGATTTGACCTTTGATGATTGACAAGTCGATGTCATTTTTCTTTTAATATTTATTAATATATGTTTTTTACTTTTATTTTTTAAAAAATACAATAATTATAAAATAATATAATTAATTATTAAAAATTAATTTGTATTATCATAAGGAATAATCTGTTTTTGTTTTTATTTTTTTTAGTTTTATATTTTAATTATTAAAAATTAATTAGTACTATTAAAAAGCTAATAATTAATAATATTATTATTATTATATAATATAATTTAGAACTTTGGTGTCGCCAAGCCCCGCGTATATAACAATTAGAACTTTTGTGTCGCAAGCCTCGATTGGGCCCCTTCATGGCACCTTATTGGTGATATTTTTTTTAATTAGTTTTTTTTGTTTTGTTGTAGTTCCGGTACGTAGCGAAAACCGATTGAATGCCGACTTATTTTTTATTTTTTGTTTTAATTTCGGTGTTATCACGATCGTGATAGAAACTGACCGAATTCGTGTAAACTCAACGCGTTTTGTTTTAGTTCCAATTCAATAACAAATGTAATGAAAACCAACCGAATGTTGATTTTGTTTTAGTTCCGGCATCGTAACGAACGTGACGAAAACCAACCAAATTCGCATAGATTGACCACCTAAACACCGGAGATCGACAACGGTCTTTACCAATGATCGAGCTTTACTGATTAACGCCACCCTATTGGTCTACCTCAACTTTTATAATCTTTTTTGTTTTACTTCCGATACAATAACGCACGTAATCGAAACCGACCATCTTAACGCTTGGGACCGACAACGTTTGGGTTTACCATTACCTAGATTTTACTGACATGTCCCGACGCAACACGACGGGTAAAACACTAGTTAATTACATTAAAAAGCTAATAAAACAAAAGTAACTCGATTTTTATATTTATTAACTTTTTAATTTTAATTAACAATACTAATTATTAGCTTTTTAGTAATACTAATTAATTATTAATAATTAAAAAAATAAAAACAAAAACAGATTATTCCCTATGATAATACAAATTATTTTTTAATTATTAATTATATTATTTTATAGTTATTGTCTTTTTTTAAAAATAAAAGTAAAAAACATATATTAATAAATATAAAAAGAAAAATGACATTGACTTGTCAATCATCAAAGGTCAAATCAAACAGATCTATCATTTGAAATGACGGATGACAAGAAGACACTTGCCATTTCAAATGACAGATGTCGTTTGGTGGATCAGGAAAAGTGACATCCACCATTTGAAATGGCGGAACACACAATAAAAGTACCACATCCGCCATTTGAAATGACGGAACACCAGATAATTGTCCCTCACCCGACACAAACTGGCATGCCCTATATATAATCTGAGATCCGTCATTTTAAATGGCGGATCTCCTAGAAACCATTACAACTCTTTCTCTCTCCTAGAAACCATTTTACCATTCTTTAACTTCCTATTTTTAAAAAAAATTCAATTTCCTTTTGATACAGAGAATTGATATATGCTCTTGTAAACGCTAATTTATCATGTTATCTTATTTATATATTAAGTTTCGATCATGTTTTAACGTACTTTAACTAATCACAATTTATTAAATAATTGTCATGTAAAGCTAAATGTATAACTTCAATCCACACTACATGTTTTTCCCTCCTTCCAAGTGTGTTTGCTATTCCACTTCATATACTTGCATAACTTTAATCCATGCCACACTAGATGTTATTCTACTATTTGATTCACAATCTTAGAAACTTTTCAGTGTCTACACAGTCTAATTAAGTACACCATCATCGTAACTTCCACAAACTTTTCAATATTAATGCACTCGTATTTCTTTATTAACTACTGAAAAAGGGGCACCAGAAGCCATTTCCAACAAGTGTGTGCTATTAATAGAAGAGAGCGTCAGTGTTTTAAGATTCGAACTCAGGTAAATTGGTGAGTTGTACGTGAGTGGTAAGCCTTTCAAAGTACCAGGCAACCAGTTGCACTAAATAAAGCCGTTCAAGAAAAAAGAAGCCATTTTTAGCTCAGCACTAAGTCGAGTTACATTCAGCTAAAATCAATCTCTCCTAACATGAATCCTTGGGTATCATAAAATGTAATAAGACGGTAAAAATGGGCAGAGACTGTCAGGGAGAATGGAGACATGGTGGTGTCTGGCGTACAGCGAAAACAGTATGTGGAAACGATGATTCTAAAAGAGAATTGGTGGTGTTAAATCATAAATGTCAGCGGGTACACACATATGAATAATGATTCATCATATTGGGTGACACATCATTACCTTAACGAATTTCTATTTCTATGTCAGTTATTTGGGCAAGTGTAAATCATCGATCACCTTGACTAATAAGGACCACTTTTTTAATCAATCATTACCTAACTTAACAAGTAAATTTCAAATTTGTTAAATGTAGCATGAGATAGCAAAGTATTTGAAATAAAACCGGAAATGAAACAAATTATATAAACATTATCAGGCGCATTTCACATAGAAGCAATTTCTAGTGGAGAACTATGAGAATTACATAATTAAACGTAGGTTGTTACATAACCGTCTTGTATATCATATTCAAAGCATTAGGCATAGACAAATTATACGGTTCTTAGGGTTCTCTACTTAGAATTGAACATGTACAATTGTACAGAACATCTTTTGAACATTTGAAGGCATGTAAAGGCCTACGATCTTGACATAGGGTGTTGAAGAAGGTGATCGCTACCTTAATCTAGTGAGACGTTGTATTGGTGATCCCTATCATTCAAGGAGATGCCTGGTAAAGAAAACTCTCGATTGTTGGATCGAGGAGAGAACTAGAGTGGATTAATTAGCATTCACTTGAACCTCTATAGTCGATTGCGTCATCTCTAGCCCTTGAACTCCTTGCATTATAAAATACTTTACTTGCTTGCATATCTAAGTAGAGTTGTACAAAAAGTTTACAAGTTGATTAGCCTTCTTAATAAAGTTTAAAACAAGTTATAAAGCTTAAAAACCTAGTCACACCACCCCCAAGGTTTCTACATCTTATTTTGGATCTACATGCACATTATTTTCAAGTAAGGGTGTTATCAGTTCCGCTTTCGGTTTGAAAACAAATAATGAACACCCCTAATTTCAAGTCTTTGGCCTAACACTCTCTCATCACCTTGTTTCTTTGGCCTTGTGATCGTAATAGCTCACTTTTTTTTCGATTAAGCCCAACATGCCTAATTCCTCGTGATTCAGCGCGCCCTAAAATATTTTCTTACGAAAGGCTTTAATATTTCACTATTTCGACAACTCAAGAAGCAGATTGTTAATATTTTAGGCTTTCCATAGATTTTCACATGTGTTATGTAACATCTCGAAAATACCCCATTCAAGTATTGGGCTAAAAGTGACAATTTTGAAACTTAAAGGGGTTAAAATGAAAATTTTGGGTGTAGTGCGATGGGTGGACAGATTTGATCATTGCGCTACGCGATGCCATTCCCTAGAAGTTCTGAAAAAGGGGGGCCGCGTTACGCGATGGTCCAGGATCAAAAGGGCATCGCGCTACGCGATGACCCCATTAAGCAACCAGGGACATGTGGCCAACCACGTGGCAGCCTTTCGTGGATTGCGGCGTCGCGCTACGCGATGGCCGTAGGGAAAGCACCATCGCGCTACGCGATGGTGGCTAAAACTCGCCTATAAAAGGGCAGCTACGGGTTCAACCCATTTCATCCTATTTTCACACTCACAAACACACACTTAGTGTTGGGATGCGTGCTAGCTTTGCCGAGAAGTTCCGAGGTCCGTTTTCTTGAAGTTCGTGCGAGAATCGGAGTTCTGACGCGTCGTAGATCAGTTAAGCGAATAGGAAACAAGGTTCTGCCAGTCAAGTCGTCATTCTGTATTAGTATTAACATTTCCGAGTACTTATTAAGGTAGGGGTTCTGCCCAAATATTATTTTATTATTATATTATATGGTTGAGACCATAGTCAGGGGTATAACCCAAAACCTTGATCATTATTATGTTTATAAATGCAAAGGTTATAGTTAAAATGATGTTTCTTCATGATTAAAAAACATAAGCTTTTACATACAAGCAGATATGGTGGTTTATTCATATTAAGAAACGTAAAATTTTACATATCAGGGTTATAGTCAATTCAATGTTTCTTCTTGACGAAGAAACCTAACAATAGATATTTCTTCATGAAGAAGAAACTCAACACATGATTTGTAAACAAATGAAAAGACTACAGATCTAAATATTTTATTCAAACAAATGATCAGTCAAGGTTTAAAGCTATCAAAACCAGACTAAAGGTCTGTAGCTACATCAGGAGACGATCCGGGTATTTATAAAAACATATTTTATTATAGATCAATCATCATTCATTCACAAAGGTTTTCAAACGAGATCACCACATCATTCAGAAAAGACAATCACAATCACAGGTGAATACGTTAAACCTTTTTCAGTCAGTCAGATAAATGGGTTGTTTATCTTAAACAGTCAGTCAAATAAGAGATTACGTGATCTCTAAATTTTAAGGGATTACGTGATCCCTAAGTCACAGGGTAGAAAATAAAAGCAACTCAGACCGAGTACACGTGTGTCTGGATCCAAACATATCTGTTAACCTATCAATCAATGCTACGTGGCCGCAGGCTAACAGACATAACGAAAGTTCTCCAACGGGCAACGGTTATTGGAGAACCATAATTGTGTGTGTATGGCAGTGGCACAAGTTCCCAGAAATAAGAGACTGAGTTTGTTCCAAAACTATCTTGTAAGTCAAATGTTTTCAGAGTCAACGATTCACCAGCATATCGCTGACGTGTTTTCCCCCCACATTACAGGAAAACAAGTATAGCACAGATAACAAGGAATTAGAGTCATTCATGGAGAGAGACGCTCACAGATGAAGATGGCTCAGTTTTAAATAAATAAAATATTGTAAACAAGAATAAACAAGGTTTGTAAACCAAATACTTGGATATTTATTATCCGAGAGATTTTTAAAATAAATTATTATTTTATTATAATTAAAAGACTTCCGCTAATAAACCGCAACTCTGATATATTTTCAAAACAGGTACCAACTACGGGTGTCACACCTAGTAACCAAACTGAACAAGTTATGCCAAAGACCGACATGAAGTGCTAATTTCAACTCTGGTTTTCGTAGGTCAAGTTGGGCATAATAGGTTACTATGGATGGTAGTGTGTCAAAATGGGTTTAACTAATCTTAATGGATTCTAACATGTCATAATGGAATGGACAAAGGAATGGAATGAGTTATTACCATTCCAATGAGATGTTTGGTTACTACATGGGAATGGAATGAATGATTACTTTGGGTTGTTTGGTAGGTAGGAAAAAAAGAAAAAATAAAATTAAAATGGTAGTGAGTAGCGGTGGGAGATAAGTGGTGGTCGTGCATTGGTGAACGGTGATGGTGGTTGGTGATGGCGTGTGATGGTGGGCGACAGGAGATAATGGTGGTTGGAGGTGGGGTGTGGTGGTGTTGTTGGGGGTGGGTGGTGGTGGTAACAGTGGAGGTGGCAGGAGGGGGTGCTAGTGGCGGTGGCGGGCAGCGGTGACAGTGGGCGACGGGTGGTAGGGGTGAGGGGCGGGGGCGATGGTTGTTGATGGCAGCAGGCGGATGACGGTGGTGGGTGGATGGCACTGATGGCAGCGGTTGGTGGTAGTGGCGATGGTAACAACAGCGGTGGACGACAATGGTGGTGGTTGGTGGCGACAACGGTGGTGGTTGGTGTT
This sequence comes from Bidens hawaiensis, assembly GCF_021521415.1. Classification (NCBI taxonomy): domain Eukaryota; kingdom Viridiplantae; phylum Streptophyta; class Magnoliopsida; order Asterales; family Asteraceae; genus Bidens; species Bidens hawaiensis. The sequence goes on along the minus strand of NW_027499882.1, from coordinate 51,049 downwards.
GATTGTGGTGGGTGGTATTGGAGGTGATGTAGGGTGAAAGAGAGAATGAAATGAAAAAAAAAATATGGGGTATGGATGGAATGAAATTGGGGTATTTTAGAGGGAATGCAATGGACTAGGTAATGAGTCATTCCACTCATTTGATCAACCAAACACACTTTTCTCCATTCCCTCACAATGAGTCATTCTATTTCGCTCTTCATTCCTGCATACCAAACGCTATGTAATAGTTCATAAAAATGTCTTAAATAGTCATATTAAGTTATAATGAGTTGTAATTGACGATATAAGTCATGGCGGGTCCTATAAGAGTCATGATATGATAACTCTTAATAGGCCATATTTTGTCATAAGAGATGTCTTAGATCTTAATAGAGCATGACGAACATTAATATGTCATATTAGGTCTTAAGGGTGTTTGGAATTTTTTTAGTTATACTAGGTAGTAATGAGCTTATAATAGGTTATATCTTAACAAGGGCATATTGGAGTCTTAAGGGTCACGGTAACTTTTAGTTCTTAATTGGTTATATTAGCATGTTAATGATTTATGTTACTTCGTAATGAACTATATTGGGTCTTACATTTTAACGTGTCATGTTAGAACTTAAACGTCCCGATAGTTCCAATGGGCCATCATAGGCATTATAACGTAATACCACTGTGTTAAGGGTCAATGATTGACCAAGTATGGTTGTGATTGATCATTAAGCAAGATAAATCAAATATAATTTTGATTGTCCTACATTGGCCAAATATGGTTGTGAATGCTTATTGTTTATCATGTCTGACCTAGATTGATTAAGCATTGTTATGAGTGACTATTTTTGCCATGAATGACCAAGTACGATTGTGGTTGAGCAATATTTACCTTATATAGTTATGGTTGATCAATATTAAGCAATTGCATTTGTGATTGGCCTGAATTGGCTAAATAAAGTTGAGATTCACTAAGTTCAGATGTACATTATCATTGTTGTCCATGATTTACCTAGATTGGTCGATGTTTGCCAATATCAATCAAGTAAATGTTTTAGGCCTAGATTGATAAAAAAAATGATTGTGATTGATCAATAATGATTAAGTATAGTCGGGATGGATCTAGATATACTTAGTATAGTTGTTTTTCACTTAGATGCGATATGCAAATTCCTATTGTTAATGACCATGGTTAACCTAGATCGACAAGTGTTGACCAATACTGATCTAAGTATAGACGTGACCAACCAAATATAGTTGTGATTGACCTAGTTTAATCAATTCATTATTAATTAACGAAGAGTATTAAATAATATAAATCTTAAAAAATCTTAAAGAAGAATTTAGACCAAATGTTTACATGCTTGTATGTAGGAGTGTGCAAAGTTAGACCTACGGGACCTGACATGAACCCATACCCATTTGGTGGTATTCTCATGACCCAGAATCCAACCCTACTATAAATACACTTGTCTGATCTATGATGGGTCTCGCAGAACTTGCTCGATTTATGGTCACCCTACTTGTGATTTCAGTCAAATTAATAAAATATTGATGAATAGTTTGAAACTTAGATTTCTCTTTTATTTTTTCAAAATTTTGGTAAGAAAAATATTTTTAAGTAACTTGAAATTATTATCATTTCTATAGTGATGTAGTGGTAGGAAGTCTGGATTTCTTAATACAATACCCAAATTTAATCCCCACATACAACACTTTTGGGGACATAGATATCTCAATGAAGAAAAACTAAGAGATCTTTATGATCTCTAGTTCGATCCTGAGGGTGTTATGGTTTTACTACTAGTGGTCTTTGGGCGGATGAATTTTTCCCAGAATTAAAGATAACTTGAAGGCGATTAAGGAATTCCTACGACGAGATTGGAACAGTTAATGATGGCCTTTTGTTGGACGTTACAAAAATAACTAAAAATAACTTGTAATTATTACATTATGGCATTTTGATGGCTCGTTTGATCTATGGAATACAAAGAAATTGGAATTGGAAAATTTTCTATCAAAAATATGTTTGGCTATTTGTGTTAGAAATGTCTTATTTTTTGTATCAATTTAATATTTTCTAATGTGTTTTTATTTTTTATGTGAGGTTAAATGGGCTTGCTTTACGTTTGGTTACTCAAGGCCCGCTTGGGTGTGCTTTGGGCTGGATTGAGTCCAAGATGGTGTAGTATTTTAAATCCAAGAGAGAAGCTGGTTGTTTTAGTGTTCGATATATTTCTTCTTGTTCTCTGTTTTCTCTCTGAACTTTACAGATCTAGGTCTGAGGTTTGTTCAGGTTATTTTCATTCTTGGGAGTTTGTTAGATCATCAGAAAGATGATCTGATAGTCGGTGGTGATCTGATAGTCGTGGATATTATTGGTGTTGTAATCTTCGTTTACCGGTATATTTGGTTGAAGATTCTTGATAGTTGTTGAAGGTTCTTGATAGTTGTTGAGCTAATTGTTCTTAATAATAAACGAAGTTACATTTCTGACATGGTATGATTTTTACCAACCTGTTAGAACTACTTTGCTGACACGTGAGCCACTACCTTCTGTTAAGACTGCATTTTCAATAGTGTCTAGAGAAGAATCACATAGGAATTCAAATGCTAGTTCTAAAATTCAAAGTTCAAACGTTGGTTTTGTTTCTAAGGCAAGTCAGTTTGTTGATAATAAAAGGAAGTTTAATCAACCTCATCGTGGACCTAATCCCAACTTTAAATGTACACATTGTAATAGGATAGGTCATACTGTGGAAAGATGTTTTGAGATTGTAGGTTATCCTCAAGGTTCTAAACCTAAGGGTAATCCAAAGTTTGCCAATTCTAATAGTTCTAATCTTTCTAAGGCTAGATCATCTTCTAATTCCACTGCTTGTTCTCTTACCCCTGATCAAGTGACTAAGTTGTTAGGTCTATTAAACGAAAAGAATGGAGATGGACAACTAAGTGCTAATGTAGGAGGTAAATCTATGTGTTTTTCTTCTACTTCTTTAATGAAAAATAACGTGTTCTGCTTTAATAGTAATCATAATCCATCTACACACACTAGATGGGTTATAGATTCTGGGGCTAACCAACATATGGTTATGAGTGACAAAGGTATTTTTAATCCTATAGATGTTTCTGATTTCAACATAAGTGTAAAACATCCAAATGGTTCTAATGCTATTGTAACTAAAATAGGTTGTTTTAAACTAAATGATGAAGTCACCTTAACTGACGTGTTTGTTGTTCCAGATTATTATGTGAATCTCATGTCTGTTTACAAACTTGCTAGTGATAATAAATTGTCTGTGACGTTTAATGAGAATAATTGTTATATTCAGGACTCTCTCACAAAGAGAACCTTGGTGATTGGTAGTCAACTAGATGACTTATATCTATGTGGTGTTAATACTAATATGATGAAGGTGTGTTTTTATAGCTGTGATCAATTAAATTTGTGGCATTCTAGATTAGGTCATCCTGCTAGTCAGGTGTTATTTGTTTTAAAAATGATTTAAATGTCAAAATAATAAATGACACATTACCATGTGATGTGTGTCATAAGACCAAACAACATCGTGAACCATTTCCATTAAGTGACCATGTGTCATTAAAGGTTGGAGAGTTGGTTCATCTTGATGTTTGGGGTCCTTATAGACTTAAGAGTAAAGAAGGTTTTAGATACTTTTTAACAGTTGTCGATGATTTCTCTAGAGCTGTTTGGATTTATCTATTAAAAGATAAAAGTGAGGTTTTTTATAATGTGGAAACTTTCGTTAACATGTTAAAAATCAATTCAACACTACTGTTAAAGTTTTTCGTAGTGATAATGGAACTGAATTTGTAAATCATCGAGTGCAAGAATTTTTTAGAATCAATGGTATTCAACACCAAACTTCTTGTACTCATACACCACAACAAAATGGTATAGTAGAAAGAAAGCATTGACATTTGTTAAATGTAGCTAGGGCTCTTCTGTTTGAAGGGGGAGTTCCCCTAAGTTTTTGGTCAGAGTATGTTTTAACTGCTACTTATTTGATAAACAGGACTCCCTCTTTGGTTTTGAATGGTAGGTTTCCGTATGAGCAGTTATTTGGATTTAAACCCTCCTTGAAACATTTAAAAACCTTTGGTTGTCTTTGTTACTATACTATATTAAATAATAATAATAATAATAATAACAATAATAATAATAATAATAATAAGTTTAAAAGTCGTGCCAATAAAAGTGTGTTTTTAGGATATTCTTTTAATAAAAAAGGTTATAAATTGTGAGATATTGATTTAAAACAAGTTGTTTTTTCTAGGGATGTGAAATTTTATAAGTCGGTTTTTCCTTTTAAAGATAGCTCGTCACTACAAGATTTTAAAACTGTTTTTGACAAAACTATAAACAGTATAAATTTTTTTGATTTGTATTGTGATATTGACAACCAAGGTGTTTCTAATAGAAGTCCCAATGATGAAGGAGGGAGTGTTTCATATGACATGCCAGTTGATCAGCCTCCTAGTGAAAATTCAGGTGTTGAAAGGAGGGCTGGCGATCAGCAACCTTCAAACACTATCGGATCTACTAGTGAGGTGGGTCCTACTTGTTCAAATGATGAAACCAACCCAACTGAGGGCACAAATCTGAATGTCCCTTCTGATCCTATAAATGTGAGGAAATCTACGAGGAGTTCTAGTTTACCAAAAAGATTAGATGATTTTATTGTTGAAGGGAAGGTCAAGTATGGTCTAGAAAAGGTGTTAAATTATGCTAACTTATTCAAAGAAAATTTTTATTTTGTCTCTGTTTTAAATAAAAGTGTTGAACCTAGACATTTTAGGGAAGCTGTAACTGATAATAATTGGGTTGTTGCTATGAATGAAGAGATGAGTGCTTTGCATAGGAATAATACTTGGGATTTAGTTGATTTACCTAGTGGGAGGAAACCCATCGGGTGCAAGTGGGCATATAAAATAAAATATAAATCCACCGGAGAAATAGAGAGATATAAGGCTAGGTTAGTTGCTAAGGGTTTTAATCAAACGGAAGGTATTGATTTTGATGAAACCTTTTCTCCAGTAGTTAAAATGACTACTGTTAGATGTGTTATTTGTTTAGCTGCACAAAATGAGTGGCCTTTGTTTCAATTAGATATTAATAATGCATTCCTCTATGGAGACTTATATGAGGATGTATACATGACTCTACCTGAGGGATATTTCTCAAGAACGAAACTAAAGTGTGTAAATTAAATAATTCTTTGTATGGCCTAAAACAGGCACCAAGGATGTGGAATGAGAAACTTGTTGGTGTGTTATTAAGTATAGGTTTTATTCAAAGTTATAATGACTATTCTCTTTTTATAAAAAATGAAAAAGATGTGTTTGTTGTCTTGTTAGTCTATGTAGATGACATAGTTTTGACTGGTAATTGTCCAAGTGAAATTGACAAAAGTGAAAAATTTGTTGAAAACCAAATTTCTTAATAAAGATTTAGGTTTTTTGAAATATTTTTTAGGAATAGAAGTTCTAAAAACCGAGAAAGATTACTGTCTTTCTCAAAGAAAGTATTGTTTAGATTTACTAAAAGAATTTGGCTTAACAGTGTGTAAGCCTGCTAATGTTCCAATTGAACAAAGTTATGTTATTAATGCTTTAAGTAAGAAGAGTGAAATTCCTTTGCAAAACATCACAAAATATCAAAAATTAGTTGGGAAATTAATTTACTTGTCTCACACATGCCCAGATATTTCTTACTCTGTGCGACATTTAGTTCAGTTTATGTATAATCCAAGAGATGTTCATTTGAATCTTGCATTGAAACTAATAAGATATCTAAAGAAATCTCCTGGTGCTGGTGTATTGATAAGTAAAACTGGTGGGCTAAATCTAGTTGCATACTCTGATTCTGACTGGGCCAAGTGTTTGGTCAGTCGGAGGTCAGTGACTGGTTATTGTGTTATGCTTGGCTCTTCCTTAGTAGCTTGGAAGAGTAAGAAGCAGCCTGTGGTTTCAAGGTCTTCAGCCGAGGCTGAATATCGGGTCATGTGTGATGCGTCTGGTGAAGTGACTTGGGTGGTAAAGTTGTTAAAGGAGTTGAAAGTAGATGTGTCTTTACCGGTACATTTGTATTGTGACAATTCAGCTGCAATATCTATTGCAGGAAATCCAGTATTTCACAATCGAACCAAACATTTTGAAGTGGACTTGATTTACTTACGTGAAAAAATTGCTGCTGGTTCAGTTAAAGTGATGCAAACCAAATCAAATGGTCAATTAGCTGACATATTCACGAAAGGTTTGTTTCCGTCTCAACTCTATGTTATTGTGAAAAATTAGGTTTAATAGATTGTTTTAAATATTAAATTGAGGGGGAGTGTTAGAAATGTCTTATTTTTTGTATCAATTCAATATTTTCTAATGTGTTTTTATTTTTTATGTGAGGTTAAATGGGCTTGCTTTACATTTGGTTACTCAAGGCCCGTTTGGTTACTAAAGGCTCGCTTGGGTGTGCTTTGGGCTGGATTGAGTCCAAGATGGTGTAGTATTTTAAATCCAAGAGAGAAGCTGGTTGTTTTTAGTGTTCGATATATTTCTTCTTGTTCTCTGTTTTCTCTTTGAACTTTACAGATCTAGGTCTGAGGTTTGTTCATGTTATTTTCATTCTTGGGAGTTTGTTAGATCATCAGAAAGATGATCTGATAGTCATGGATATTATTGGTGTTGTAATCTTCGTTTAGTGGTGTATTCCTTACCGTATGAGATGGAATTTTCAACTTTCCAATAGAATGTTAAAGGGTTACTAAAATACCCTCTTCCTTCCAACCCAAAAATCATTTTGAAACCTTCCAAGAACAAACGAACCAAGAAAATCAACAACCAAAATATAAACCATATTTAAAACTGTAACTTGAAGGTTAAAAAAGAGAAAAAAAAGGTGGAATATATAACTAGAGATAGAACAAAAGCAAAACCATAATAACATAATATAAAACCAGATACCAAAAAAAAGCAAATTTTCAAGACATCATTTTGAACCTAATATTAAATTCTTTTTCAATTAGTCCATACAAGTATTTGTGATGTTATACCAAAAGATGAGAGAGTGACTGCACATTTCATGGAGTAGTTTTGGGAAGTAGATGGTGAGTGTGAGAGATAAGAGATCAGGTAATTTGGTAATTGCATTTTTATTAAAGTCCAATTCCTTCAAAAAGCTTACTAACAAAAAGAAGTCATAAGCCTTTATTGGAATTAATTTCAATTAGTCTCTGAATCAAATGGCTCCTAAGAAATTTCGGGTATTTATATACGATAAAGTAACGTAAGATCTATTAAATATACAAAAGGTATAGAATAATTATAAAGATAACACTTGGCCATTATGTATGTTTCATCATGAAAATTAATACAATCATCACACTTTTAAACGCAAATTATTTATTCAACGTTATTAAAGTGAAATACTATTGTAAATTACTTTCGTAATTATAACTATCGATTAAACAAGAGTTTTGGTGTCCTAAAATGGTGATTGGGCGGCATGTGGTCGGCCCACGTATTTTATTTATTTATTTTTAATTTTGATAAATTGGTATTGTTACGAACATAAGCAACAACAACGAAATTAGATTTCAGTTTGCAGCGAGCATAACAGATACCAACCGAATTAAGACCCAGTCTATAACAAACATAACCGATATCAACTGAATTGTCAGAGGACTTTATGGATTTATTTTATTGGCTTAGTTCCGGTGTCGATTTGATTTATCTTTGAGTTTACATCAGGTGCTGTAATTAACCAAACCGTTCGACATAATGCACGGATGGACGTTGACAAAAATAATTTTTTTTACTGTCAATACCAACCTAATTCGCATCGGTTCGTCACCGCAATGCACAGGTTTTTTTTTGTTTTAGATATGTTAATTTATTGTATTTTTGTGCAGTAACCCGGTACATACCGAATTTATGTCAGCTCACGGTCATGCCACACGAGTTTTACCAACATAATATAAGTCGTTTTAAATATGCTTTTTAATCACAAGCAATACGAGTGATAATACCACTATGTTTGTTACATTTCTGGGTTTAGCGTCGTTACTTTAACAAAACTAACCGATACCGACATAATTTGCATTGCCAACGGGGTTGTGACCTAGTTGCTTTAAAAAAAATTGGAGTAATTTGTGTTTATCTAACTTTTTGTTTTGTTATTTAAATGTAGAAAACTAAAAGCCAACAAATAAATAAATTCCCATTTTATGTTAGTTGAAGACATAAACACCCCCACACACACACTCTGTACTCTGCCACTCTCATCTCTTTCAAATCAGGCGCCACTTCGCCGGAAACCCACCTCCGGCCACCATGGGTTGCACCGCCTCTAAACTAGGCAACGAAGACTCCGTCCGCCGCTGCAAAGAACGCCGCCGTCTCATCAAAGAAGCCGTCTACGCCCGCCACCACCTCGCCGCCGCCCACTCCGACTACCTCCGCTCACTCAAAACCACCGGATCCGCCCTCTCCGTCTTCGCTTCCGGCGAACCCCTCGCTGTCTCCGACCAAACTCCCGCCGTCCTCCTCCCCACCCCTTCCTCCACCTCCACCAAACCCCCTTCATTCCACCGCCACCAACCCCCACCACCACCACCACCGCCGGCGCCGTCGACCCGGTCTCCATCTGTTGCTAGCTCAAAACCCAGATCGATTCCGGCAGCCGCCGTTAACCTCCATCAACGCCGGCCAAAACCCACAATCAAACTCCCACATATTTTATCAGACTCAAGCCAAGCTTCTTATTCCCCTAGAGAAAACCCTAATAATAATAATAATAATAATAATTACACTTACCATGCTCAATATAACTATGCTTCAACACCCTCACAAGCTTCCTCAGTCTGGAACTGGGAGAATTTTTACCCGCCTTCGCCTCCGGATTCCGAATACTTTAACACCCGAAAGCAGAATTTCAACACCGAAGATGACAATAACAATAACAATGACAATGACAATGATAAATCTTCAGTTTATTCAGGCTCAATGAATTCAGAGCAGATGAATCATCATCACACCGAAGATAAGGCGGGTTCGGTTTATTCGACTAATTCTCGTAATAATACTAATAATAATAATTATCCGAAAATGAAGAAACATTTGCAAGAAGACGAAGTCGAACCGGAAGCTGAAGCCGAAGAGGTGCAATGTAGTGAATGGGGTGATCACTACAGCACCACTAGCTCGACTTCAGATGATGAGGAAATCGATAACGATTCGAGATCCGAAATGGAGAGTCGGTCGAATTTCGGGTCCTCGGTTCACAACGAGTCGGTGATTCGGCCGCCTTCGGTTCCCAAATCGAAGTTTTCGTTTAAGTCGGAGAAGTCCGAATCGTTGGGGAGCTGGAAGACGAGCCAATACGAAGATAATTCGGATATGAGGATGGTGATTAGGCATCGGGATTTAGCGGAGATCGTTGCGTCGATTAAGGAGTATTTTGATAAAGCGGCGGATTCTGGTGAACAAGTTTCGGAAATGCTTGAAACGGGTCGAGCTCAGCTCGACCGCAGTTTCAGCCGGTTAAAAAGTAAGAAGAATTACTAATAAACCGCGCGTCAAGATATTGTCCGTTTTGCCTAGGCTCGAGTTATTGTATGGGCATTTTATTAGGGGTAAAGCGGACAATATGCTAGCACGGTTTACTTGGGTTGTTATAGATTAATATTAATTTATTTGATTTATATTTATATTGAATTATGTTGAAATTTGAATTTGGATTGCAGAGACAGTGTATCATTCAAGTGGTGTTTTTAGCAATTTGAGTTCAAGTTGGACATCAAAGCCGCCATTGGCGATAAAGTACCGGTTTGAACCGGGTTCAATTGGTGAACCGGGTGGGTCAAAGAGTCTATGTTCAACTCTAGAGAGACTCTTGGCTTGGGAGATGAAGCTGTACCAAGAAGTAAAGGTAATAATAATATTATTTGTATTATTTGAATTAAAGATTATGTTGGCATGATTTTGAAATTGATTGCTTTAAATTTTCATGGGCCCTTTTTTATCCGTTTTTTTCAAACAAGATCTTGAAATAAAGATATGTTTTGGTGGAAAAATGTTGCCTTTATGGTGATAGTAATCTTTAGTGGGTGGTTCTTTTGTGTGACGAAAATGCCCTTGGTCAATGTCTGCCCCTGGATTTTGAGTTTTTGACCATTGATTTTTTACAATGGTGGGTTAGTTTTTTATCCATTGTGTTTTACATTTGAAAAAGATTATATTTTGATATGTTCCAATCTTTATGCCTTAAAAGAAGATAGGTTGATAAAAGATATCATATAACAAATATAAAATAAAAATCTTGCTGTATGTAGAGTATATAAAATGACCAAAGTACCCTTAGTGCTAGTGTTATCCGGTACCACCATTGAGCCATGTGAAAGGTTGTGTATAAAAAAGTTACTATTTTCCCAAAACTTGCTTTGATGTGAAATGACCCTTTTGCCCATGGAGGTTCTAGCTGGTAGCCTGATCATGTATGACAGTATGACACATTGTGTGTTTTGAAAAAATGACGAAATTGCCCTTGGGGGGGTACTAAACGGCAGTGTTATCTTTTATGACACGTTGTGGGCCATGTGAAGCATTCCAGAATGTGAAAATGAAAACTGGTTGGGCAAAGGTTGGAAATAAGTGATAGAAATAAAGGTTGTCATGCAATGACCAAACTGTCCCTGTAAGTAGTAACTAGGAGTCTGACCAATTATGACAACCTGGACTAGCAATCTTTGTCTGTCATCAAATGCATACTAGAAAACAAAACTCATTTTGGTTTTACATTACTAGCAGGCAACAACAATGTTAACCCTTTTATCTTGTTCCTATTATATTTGGCAGATGTTTGTGTAACACTATCAACATGAAATGATTGATATGTCACATTCATTTTATACTGTGTGTTATAGGATTCCAACATAATCTGCAACATCTTTTTTTTTTTTTTTTGAAATAATTTTTTTAGGCAAGAGAAGGAGTCAAAATTGAGCATGAAAGGAAGTTATCTTCACTACAAAGCCAAGAATACAAAGGGGAAGGTGAAAGTAAATTAAACAAAACAAAAGCTTCGATAAAGAAACTTCAGTCGCTAATCGTCGTGACATCGCAGGCGGTTGCAACCACCTCAAACGCCATTGTCGGTCTGCGTGATGCCGAGCTGGTCTCACAACTTATTGAACTTTGTCACGGGTATGTAATAGTTCAACCGCTCGGTTTCGGTTTACTGAAATAATGAATAATATTAATTTGACATTAATGCAGGTTAATGTACATGTGGAGATCAATGAACCAATGTCATGAAGTACAAAACCATGTGGTTCAACAAGTCCGGGGTCTGGTCAACCGGTCAACAAAAGGCGAGTCAACTTCCGACCTGCATCGCCAAGCGACTCGTGATCTTGAGGCGGCAGTGTCCGCCTGGCACGCGAGTTTCTGCCGCCTTATAAGGTTCCAAAGAGATTTCATCAGGTCCCTTCAAGGATGGTTTAAACTCACTCTTCTTCCAGTCAACACCGAAGAAGTCAACATTAACGGCTCGCACCCGTCGTCGGATGTTTACGTAATATTTGACGAGTGGAAACTAGCCCTCGATCGATTACCCGACACAGTGGCGTCCGAATCCATTAAAAGCTTCATAAACGTCGTCCACTCGATTTCCTTAAAACAAGCAGAAGAAATGAAGGTGAAAAAACGGACCGAATCCGCATCGAAAGAGCTTGAAAAGAAAGCATCATCTTTAAGAAACATAGAGAAGAAATATTATCATTCTTATTCGATGGTCGGGCTCGGGCTTCCAAGCAGCGGGCAGGATGACGGGCATGGACTGGATGCACGGGACCCGCTTTCAGAAAAGAAGAGCGAGCTCGTGGCGTGTCAAAGACGTGTCGAGGATGAAATGGTGAGGCACTCGAAGGCGGTTGAGGTGACGAGGTCCATGACATTGAATAATATTCAGACCGGTTTGCCGGGTGTTTTTCAAGCCATGACAAGCTTTTCAGGGTTGATAATGGAGGCACTTGAGGATGTTTGCAACAAATCTTATGTGGTTAAATAGTGGTTTTTGGGTCTGGTTAATTGTTTTGAAAGAAAGAGTAATAGGTTATATAATTCATAGAATTATATGTGTGATGATGTTCTTAATGGCTAAATGTTTAAATTTTTGAAGAGGGGTTTTGAGATGTTAAATGTATATATGTGGAGGATTTTTGGCAAGTTTTATATATTTTGTATAATATTCCGCTTTGCTCTCATGTTTTGTGTTACTGTTTATATTAAAATAGTAGTATTAAGACCCTTGAGTCGCGGAAGTTATGTAAAATCGTTAAAGAAACTAATCCGTTCAACCCACTTATGGAGCATGTTTAGGATTGAGTTTGAAAAATTATTATTGACTTATTAGTGTTTTTAAAAGGTAAATATTTTCAAAAGGCAAATAAGTGAAAAAAGTGTTTGACAATCATAAAAATCCTTTTTATTTTAACTTTTTGAATGGTTAAAAAACAGTTTTTTAAAAACTTCAGATCATGGCTTTTCAAAATAGTTTTTTTAAAAAAGCCAATAACCATTTTTCAAACTCAATCACAAACATGCTCATGGTTTTAACTTATTCAAGCCACTAATAGATAGAGGTGCACAAAAAACCTGAACCCAGAACCGGACCCGGGAAAAAACCATAACCGGTTTTTTTTATTCCTGGGGTTTTTAATACCTGAACTCGTACCCGGCCCTACCCGTAGGTTACGGATAGGGTATGCATTTAAGTATCAAAACCCGTACTAGAACCGGACCCGATTTGTACCCAGTAATACCCGAAAACCGGAACCGGTTCCATACCCAGAACCGGGTTTTAAAATATCCGATCTATACCCGAAAAATACCTAAAAAATATCCGAAAAATACCCCTAATAAGTGAAACTCCCTTAAAAAATCCAATATGTCCCGAAAAACACCCAGAATAAAACCCGAAAAAACCTGAAAATAGGGTTTTTTCAATACCTGAAAATAGGGTATTCAAATACCCGGTTTAGAATACCAGGTTCTATAACCGACCCGAACCCGATACATAGCGTATGGCTTTGGGACTATACCCGAACCCAAACCCGACCCGGGTATTGCCAATACCCAATTTTCCAATACCCGGTCATACCCGAACCCGGGTATTTGAACAACCCGATTTATGCACCTCTAGTCCTCTACTAATAGAAACCAAAGAGGCTTTAGACACACGAAAAGTAGACGTAAAAACATAAAATCATGCACGCATCCGATTCTAGATAATAATTAAGTAGACGTAAAAACGTAAACTCAAGCACACATCCGTTCTTATATAATAAATTACCATAAAGTGTAAAGGGTGAAAAAAACAAAAAAGTTGAGGAACTAAATAACATTTATAACAAAGTATAAAGTAATTAATGAAAAAGAAAACCTTATCAAAATTAAAGAGTTTTTAATTGTATATAAATCATTTCTTTGGAAAAATGAATTGTTTACAAAAAAATAAATAAATAAAATTTTGAATCTATTTTGAATAGCAAATAGGCACTGTTTTCTTTATCTTGTAGAATTGTAGTTTCTTAGTATTTTGAATAGCGAATTTACATGATTGAAGTCTGTAAAGAATTTGCCATTTAAAAATTTTAATTTACTTTTTTTTAATTTGTATTTAATTATATATAATATAATTTTATTATTTCAAAATTTTAAATATTTGGCTTTGTTTAATGTTTTTGTCTACATTACAAAAAACAGACTTTTATCTAAAATAAAATAGTTTTGATTAATTAAATTCAGAATCTCACATATCTAATTCAATTTTTTTTTCACTTTTTCTAAAATAATTTGAAAATAACTAATATCTAAATGAAAAACCCATGTGCAACATTATTGGAAGAAAGCCCTATGTTTGTAAAATAAAATTCAAAAGTTTATTTGAGGGACCTTAGAGGACCATGTTATAATTAGAGATGGTGCATTTATATATTAAGCCCTTATGGACCAGAGCGGACCCACAAACAATATTTAGTGGGCCAACTTCAACTTATTTTATTTTATGTAGGATACTTAGACCATATGTAGTAGGACGTCTCCCATTTTAAAGCGCCTCGAAGCATCGGGGAACACCGCCCCCGTTTGGAGAGAGGGGGGGAGGTTCCTAAGCGCCGGTGAGGGTGGGTGATGTTTGACCTGGTCCCACTTGCCGTTGGTTAACGGCTACTTTATACTAACAAAAAAATCAATTATTTTTCCTATATAATCACCAAATATTCTATAAAATTCCTCGCACTTTTAAACACCCTCTACAAACTCTACAACAATCTTCACGATTTTATAAACTTTCTACTCAAAACATCAACCGATATATAAATAATAACAAGCATACAGCCGATGACGAGGTGGAGGAGGTGATTACGGTGCAATTACGCTCGCAGTAAACTATATGCAAACGATCATTTAATAAAAACTTACTTCAATGGCTCGAGGAGATACAAAAACTAGAAGATTTTTAGACGTCGCTTTCGAATGTGTAAACGTTTATTTTTACACATTGCCCAAGATTTCGGACGCCAGCATGATTACTATAAGCACAAACGGGACGCACGAGGGCTGTTAGAATTCACCAGTATCCAGAAGTGTACGTGGCATTACCCGTGCTCACCTACGGAAACACAACCGGCATCAACGACGAGTACTTAAAAATGGGAGAAAAAAACACACGAGACAACTTGGAATATTTTTTAACAGCTCCAGTGTGTCTTGTTTTCGACTTGCGTTTATTTTAAAAAAATTATTTAATTATTTTAATATAGGCATAATACAACTATACGGTGCACGTTATCTTAGAAGACCCACTTGGCATGACCTACGATATATTTAGTCGGTGCTGATAGGGAACATGGTTTATTAGGCATGATCGGGAGTATAAATTGCATGCACTGGAAATGGTATAATTGTCCAACTGCATGGCGAGGTCAATACATACGTGGTGACCAAAAAGTACCAACGGCGAGTCTTCAAGCGATTGCTTCGTACTACCTTTGGGTTTGGTCCGCCTGCTTTGGCAGCTCCGGGTCCAACAATGACATAAACGTTTTGCAGGCGTCGCCCATGGTAGAGGGTTACATCTCCGCTATTGCACTAGTCACAACGTTTTGGGCTAAGCATAACTACTAACCACACATATAGTATTTGGAAGATTGGGTATACCCGGAATATTCTATATTTGTAAAAACGTTTAGAGACCCGATAGATGAAAAGAGAGACTATTTTAAGAAAGTATAAGCGTCTTTGCGAAAGGACATTAAAGGTATTTTGGGGTTCTTCGCCAACGTTGACGTTATGTGAAATATGTCCACATTATATACGGGGAATGTCTAACAACAAACTCAAGCAACTATGGCGAAGAGGGTGCAAAATGCGTATCAAATGTATTCAAGTGATATACATAATTCGCTTATGGCGGATTTAGTCCAACATGCTTGGTCGGTTCGGCCAATTCGAAGCGATTGTGAAACGCATTAAGAGGAGATAATGAAGAAAGAGACGAGGAAAGTGAAGACGGCTTTGACGGAGACGAAGAAGGCGAAGGCAAAGACGAGTAATTTCTAGTCGTTTGTGAATTTAATGTAAAATTTAGTTATTTAATAAGTGATATGTTATTCGTACGCCCTTTGGTTATCCACACACCCTACATATGATCGTATAGGGGCTATACGATCATATGGAAGTCCACATTAAAGGGTGTGTGGATAGGTTAAGGGTGTGTGAATAACCAATGCCTTTAATAATGAATGTTATTTGCATTGTTTTAAATAATAATAATAATAATAATAATAATGAGATAATGATTGGAAGATGCTTTATCCACTACACCTCTTTTAGCCAAAAAGCCCTATGGTGACATGACACCACATGGCGCAAAACGCGCCCATAAGAGCTTCATCCACTACATATGGTTACATCATATCCACCAAATAATTGTGAGTGTAACTTTTATAACGTAGAGAGTGAATTACGTTGTTGAGTGGAGTATGGAAAAATATGTAGTGATTTTTCTGTATATTTGAAAAGTTTTTGTTCACACTGTAATTTTGTAATATATATTTTTTAAGTGATTGTAAGCGGATGAAAGAGAAAATGTAATAATAAAGATATAAAAATGTATTATTTAGTTGAAAAGAAATAAAAATTGTATTGATATTTAATATAATTTTGGATTTCTAGGTAGGGGAGGGATGAGAAATTGAGAATGCTCTAATAATATACTCTGGTTTTTGAAAATTGGTTTTAAATAATCCAAACTATGCCCTATTGGCAAATAATAGTCCCAACTTAAAGCTTGGCTGGTGGCGCCCCCCAACTAAAGGTATATTTGTTTCCAATGGTCCGCGACTAACGAAATGTTAACCCCGTTAGTTTGATGCTTACGTGGGCCTAGTTGTCAAAAAATGCATACATGGCAGCTTACATGACATGTGGCTCTTTAAATTATTTATAAATATATTAAAATATTATTTAACGCGACCTTGCCTTCTGTCACCCCCTTTTGCAACCACAACTTCATCTACGGCACTTCGGCGAGCCACCACCACCACCTTAGCACATCTTCTACATAAAGATTATATTATGCTTAATCATTATAGTAAAGCATTAAACTATGCCCAAAAATAGGATTAACCTTACATCAGGTTCTAGTTTCTTAAACCCAAAACGAGTCGGCTACCAATTTATCAGAAGAGAAGATGCAAAAGTATCGAAAACTTGAACCCTATATGTTTATGTTTCACATAAATGCCGCGACTAATCGAAGCTCCCCAGAGTTAAAAAATCTAATTTAGATCTCAGATCGGTGATGGAACCCTGCAACTCAATTTTCCGGTGACGTGGATTTAAAATTACGGTGATTGATTGTAGATCTTATAAGAGAGTAGGGCTGGCAATTTATACACGAGACACGAATACACGACACGTACCTACACGACTTTAACAGGTAACGGTAAGGCCTTAACAGGTTTCGTGTACTAAATAGGTAGACACGAATTTACTTGTTAATTTTCGTGTCTAAACAGGTAAAATACCTGTTTACCTGTAAGTACCTAGTTAGATTTTTATAATTATATATATATATATATAATATTATAATTATAAACTATTATTATCCATTTATCCCCAAACCCTAACTCCCGTTTCCACTTTCACATTTCCACTTTCACGTTTCCAAACCCTAACTCACTTCTCCATCGCCGCCACCACTTCTCCGGCCAAACCTCTCTTCGCCCACCGCCCTTCTCCGGTGATTCCTCTGCCACCACTTCTCAGCCGGCATCACTTCCTCACCGGACTTTCTCAGAGCCGCTGCCGCCTGCCGGTGCTTCCTTCTACTTAGTAATGTTGCTTGATAAAACTATATGAATATGCCCAATTGTCCATATGATTAATATGACTAATTGACTATACTTATTTTGTGTGTAGGTTTGATTGTTTGCTTGCTTGGAATTGAAGATTTGAGAAGAAAGACCAATTGGAGCTTGGAAGTTTGGAACTTGATGTTGTTTGATTAGAATTCGGATGCTTTATTTTAAGACTTTTATAAACTTTCAACGACTTTTGTTTGCTTGTTATTGTTTGCTTCTATGGTTTTTTGTCTTAAAATTGTTAAGGATCATGGATTTATGTTTTATTTTAAGACTTTTATGAACTTTTGACGACTTTTATTTCCCTAAACAGGTTGTCAAATTTGTGTTACTAAACAGCTCTTATCGTGTATTACAGGTATTAAAAGGTTCGTGTTCGTGTTTAGGATAATGGTACATGAAAAGTTTTCGTGTCATGTACAGGTATACCCATTTCGTGTTCGTATCTTATTGTGTACGGGTATACACGATATGTCAGCCCTATGAGAGAGAGAGAGAGAGAGAGAGAGAAGGATTGTTGTGAATCGAGAGGGATAAAGCGGCTAGGGTTCCGCCCCACATTTGGTGGCTCAACGTTAGCCAACATTTTCCGCCACATGCCATGTAGGCTGCCACGTAAGCAATTTTTAACAACTAGGCGTGCTACGTAAGAATCAAACTAACAGAGTTAGCATTTCATTAGTCTCGGACTGTTGGAAACTAATACACCTTTAGTTGAGACCGCCACCAGTCAAGTGTTAAGTTGGGACTGTTATTTGCTAGTAGGGCATAGTTGGGATTATCTAAAACCAATTTTTCCTGTTTTTTTACGTGATATTTACGTTTCTACACCAATTAATCTTATTATACTATTAAATCACTACAAGGTTTTCATATGACATTCAACTAGCATGTCCACATAGGCTTCCAACTCATCAATTTTTCATTTATATAATTTCCACATGTTAATTTGAACATGAATTTTAAACATTAACTCCTCAGTTGAAGAAGGTTTCAAAATAAATGGTTATAATCATCATTATTGAGTAATAAAGACAATTAATTGTTTTCATTGTTATTTTTTTTAAATTTTGAGACTTTGTTATTTATTTTTTATTTTTTGGATTTTGAGAAATTATTTATGAACGTTTGGACGGGATGTATGGATGCTTGGATTTAAATGGTGGTTTAAGTCAATGTTTTCAGACGTCGACCCGGACGCCTTACCGGGTCAAAGGTCAGACTGACCCAGGAGGGCGAAACGGTGTTTGACCCGGATGACGTCATAAATAATTTAAATATATATTTACATATATATATATATATATAATTCATATACATATAAAAAATAATAATAATCAAAAATAATAATAATAACAAACTTTAATGTTTATTTATGTTTTATACATTGTTTTTTTAAATATATATGATTTATGTTTGATCAAAAGAGACATCAATAAAGATTGATTGGTTGGTTTATGTGTAATTATTAAAACTTATATCTCTGAAATGACCCAAGTTCGAATCCCGGCATACACATTTCGTTTTGGATTTAATAAAAAATGGGTTTTACCGGTCCACCCGCCGGGTCAACCGGTCCGGGCCGACCGCCACCCGTAAAACTCGGCCAGGTTTTTAGAACCGTCCAAAATACATTGACCCGGCCCGGTATAGGGACCGGGTCCCGGTCCAACCGGTCCGACCGACCGGGCTGGGCCCGGTTTCAAAACACTGGTTTAAGTCACGAGGTTTGAATTATATTATTGCTTTATTAAATGCGCGGTTTAATAAAAATTATAATTATATCTCATTATTATATTTATATTTTAAGCATTATTTATGTTATGTACTTAAATGTTTTACAATTTCAATAGAAATTAGTTTTTATAACACACAACTTATGTTACAATATCTACATGTTTACGCTTAATAGTTTATAACGTGTGGCTTCAATAAATGATGAAATTTTAATTAATATGTCTTTTTTGTTTTATGGTATAAGTTAGAAATATGTGACATAACTTAAAATTATGTTTTAAATTGTTATTTTTCTCTATTTGTCTTTATGTGTTGGATTCCTTTAATTAAAAGAACAATGTGATACCTTTTAGTAGTAGTAATAATAATAATGATAGATTATATGATGTTTACAATTCATTAAAATTTATCACACGCGCATACACATACACACACACATATATATATGAAGTTTTATATATTTTCGGCCATTATGTAACACGGGATCTATCATAGTCAAACATTATACGAGTCCACGTCACAGGTGAACGTAGTCTTAGTTCACAATCGGAGCTAGGATTTTCTTCTATATAAAATGTTTTGTGTTTGTAAACTTATATGAGAGCGGGGAGTGAGGATCGAGTGCTACCTTTTGTCCAAAGATCAACATGACATGAGATTTTCTTTCATATAAAATGTAATTTGTTGGGATTTATTAATATATATTGTAACAGGTGGTTTATATTAAAGGACATACAGAACACCTTTGTACTTTTGCTGTCCCAAAAGGCACCAAACAAACACCCCTAGAGAGAGGAATATGCCCTAAAATATGCTTAATTTATAATGCCATTTTCTAATCGATTAAACTATTATTGTTATGATTTTAAAAGGTATAACTATCAACTAATAACCGAAATTCATATTAAAATATAATAGTTTATTTAATGATCTAAAACACTCGACATAGTTCCTTTCTTTGAGAGTGATCAGATAGAAGCTATAGGATCTAGTTAAATGCTCATGAGTAGGGATGAGCAAAAATCGGTACGGTATCGATTGGTACCGGTACCGGTACCGAAATCGGTACCAATTTGGTACCGTCAGTACCGAATCGGTATCAAGGTTTTGAGTTTTCGGGACCGATACGGTACGGTACCGGTATTTCCTGAATTTTACCTTAAATACCGGTACCGAACCGAATATTTCGGTACCGGTACCGGTACCAAGATTTGGCGATTTTCGGGATCGGTATTTTCGGTACCAGTACCGGTCGATACCGAGCTCATCCCTACTCATGAGTCATGACACACTCTCACCGTCAGGGCCGGCTCAACGAATATGGAGGCCAAAATCGAAACAAGATTTTGTGGCCTTCTCATCACAATTGTTAAGAAAAAAAATTGCTTATTACAAGTTTTGAGCTCATAACCAGGGCCGGCTTCGAGAAAGGCTAAAAAATTTTGAGCCAGAGGCAAGCCTAAAATCGGGCCTAAAGACTTAAGCATATAAACTCGATAACTCATAAAAAAAAAGTAAATCGTACGATGATAATAGTAATTTCAATACACAAAACATAAATATTGTAGCAAAATAATATATATTAATATTAGTTATTTAGTTCCGAGTTCAATTAGTTACATAGGTGCTGTTTGTTTTTAAAGACAAAAACTGTCTGCAATATGATTTCATGTCTGCAATTGAAGATGTGGTCTGAAGGTCTGCAATCTGAAAATATAATACTGTTTGTTTTATAAACTAGGTATCGTCTGTATAAGCTGAAAATTAGTTACCTATCATGCATATCACAGTAGATAGAAGTCATTTAACGTTTGTAGACTAGTACAATAGTTGGTGGTAGGCGGTGGGAGGTGATGGTGGCGGACGGTGGGTGGTGGTGGTGGGTGGTGGTGGTGGTAGTGGACGATGGTTGTGGCCGACGGGTGGGTGGTGGTGGTAGTGGTTGATGGACGATGTTGGTGTCGGATGGTAGGTGGTGGTGGTGGGTGGTGGTTGCGGACGGTGGGTGGTGGTAGAGGACGATGGTTGTGGCCGACGGGTGGGTGGTGGTGGTGATGGACGATGGTGGAGGGTGGTGGTGGTGGTGGGTGGTGGTGATGGTAGTGGACGGTGGGTGGTGATGGTGATGGACGGTAGTGGTGGTGGCGGTCGGTGGTTGCGGTGATGGACGATGATGGTGGAGGACGGTGGGTGGTGGCGGTGATGGACGGTGGTGGTGGCGGGCGGTGGGTGTTGGTGGTGGACGGTGGGTGGTGGGTGGTTGTAGTGGCGAATGGTGGGTGGTGGCGGCGCACGATGGGTGGTGGTGGTGTTGGACATTGGGTGTTGGTAGGATGTTAAGAAGTGTAAAGATGTGTGAATAAGTTAAACAATAGCTTCTTTTTTAACACCATAAAAGTAGTTTGCAGATCTTATTTAAAATAAAAAACAAATAGTCTTCAGAAGCTTATGTCTGCGCGCTCGCAGACATATGTTTTAAGAAAAAACAAACACCATCTTAGTTAAATGTGTTATTCTAAGGCTGGAGGTTGGCGGTGGTGGTGGTGCAGTGGTCGACTGGTCGTGCAGGTCTGGACGGCGAGCGGTGGTCCGGCGACGGACGGATGGAGTGACGAAAGGCGGAAGCAAGCCGTCGTCAATCTCGATCGTGCGGTGGATAATGGATTAAGGTTGATTGGCGTTTTGCTTTCTGGCTTTCTGCCTTCTACACTTCTAATTTTGAGCGGTATAACAAAATAACATATTAACAATAAAAAAATTTTGGAATTGGGCTATGGGCTTACAAATAATTTGGGTAATTGGACATGATTTTATATGGGTCTAAACAAAATTGAAGATCTATTCTAACAAATAAATTTTTTTTAACAATATATATATATATATATATATATATATATATATATATATATGTATAGGATAAGGTTAAAATAAAAACTCACTTGAGTTGTGAAAACTCTAAAAACCCATTCTCAACCACATATTTTTAATTAAAGTTTAAATCTTGTGGTCCACAATTAAAGTTAATAAAAAATATAAACATAAATATAAATATAACATTTTCTCTCTCCTAAAAACATATATAAAAATTAGTAAAAAAATGTTAAAAAATAGCAAAACATATTTTTTTTAGTTTTCGATGTTTTGTATTAAATTTTACAACATATATTACGCGTGCGACAAAAAAAACAAAAAAAAAAACGA
Source organism: Bidens hawaiensis (assembly GCF_021521415.1). NCBI lineage: Eukaryota > Viridiplantae > Streptophyta > Magnoliopsida > Asterales > Asteraceae > Bidens > Bidens hawaiensis. Next base: position 28,688 of record NW_027499882.1, on the reverse strand, counting down.
TATTACATAGGGTTTTCACAACTCAAGTGAGTTTTCATTTTATACTTCCCTTAAAATAAATAAATATATATATATATATATATATATATATATATATATATATATATATATATATATATAAATTTTCGGGCCTATGGCGGTCGATCCCCCTGCCACATATAATAGTCGGCCCTGCTCGTAACCTATATTTTAGTAACAACCAAGCCTATCATCACACCAATACATTACTTTGATTTTACTTTACCCATTATAATATATCTATATATAAAGTTTTTTTGGACTTGGAGGCCTTAATTAAGTGTGAGTCTAAAAGCCCTAACTTGTTTTCGCTGTCCCACGAGCCACCCCTGCTCACCGTTGCACGCATAGTTTACTTCAACTTAAACAAGGATATAATCTTCTATTATTCATGACACAATCATGGCTTTTCTTTATATGGTCGACACTAATAACACTCGACAGACCACACTTATGACATTCCATCACTATTGTCAAACTCAAACACCTAAGTTGAATACATGTTATGAACCAAACCCAAGCCCAATTAGCCCAGTTGAGGCGGCCCAACATATTGAAGAAACCACACGGATAGAGGTGTACAAAAAAAACCGATTTGGGACCAGTTTTAGGCAAATCAAACCGAACCGGTTTGGGTTTAAAACCGGTTTCACCCAAACCGGTTCCCAAACCGCCAGTTTCAGGACTGGTTTCCCATAAGATCTACCAAACCGGTTTTAAAACCGAACCGGTTTGAGAAAAACCGGTTTAAAACCGGCTAAAACCGGTTAAAGTGGTTTATAAACCGAACCGAACCGACGTGACCAGGTCGGCCTATCTTGTGTCTAAACCGGTTTATAAATCGAACCGGTTTGAGTCAAACCGGTTTTGACCAGTCGTTGACCAAACCGGTTCGGTTTATAAATCGGTTCGGTTTGGGTTTAAAACCGGTTTTGTACACCTCTAATATAAACAAATGGAGAAAGAAAGCAATAGGGATAAGTTGATAACGAATAGATGAGAGTGTACAAACTTCTTCTTCTCATCACTAATATGTAATCTCTGATTTCTCATCCTCGTCTTCTCTTCGATGTTACTTATTCGAATTATCATTGTAATCAGTCTAATAATTAATTTAATCGCATCCGCTTATTACCTAAATTTATTATCTCTTGTTGTGTCAATATGGATTCGCAACAATATATTGCATGTAGTTTGCCTTTTGAAATTCTCTTCTCATCAAAATAAGAGAAACGTTTTTCTTAAAACATCTCTATTCACATAACACATGTTATATGCGTTGTCTAGTTACTTGAAAGTATAATACAACATAATGTTTATAAATAACATCTACCATTGTTAATTAACCAAAATAATCTAAAGAGGTTAATATTACAAACTTTTAACGTACTATAAAGTTTGTCTTAAAGAGCGTACCATACATTCAACATATTAGAGTTCCATGTTCTTGACTAACAAAGGGACTTTTTGCGGGTAGACAGAAATAGTTTCTTTTTCTTTTTTTTATGAAATGGCACACAAAAATAGTTATCTCCCATTCTTCCTTTCTAAGTTATTCTCATAATAAAAGTCTATCGCGTTATAAAAAAAACGTCACTCAAGACTCTTTATTCGTCATTCTAACCCCAACATGTTATCATATCAAATTTGATATTTTTCTTCTTTTAATCGCTCTCATTATTTTCATTTGGTATATTTATGACTAATTAATCTAATGGTATGGTGTTTCTTTCTTATAAATGTGATTATAGTTGTGGATTCATGTCCTTAGAATTTGTTGCTAAAAAAAGGAAAATTTCTAGTTAGTGTGGCAAGTAGGGCATTATTTTCTGTTATGAGTGTTTCTTTTTTAATTTCAAGTAGGTGGTCAGAATATAATATAGAATATAATATAGAATATAATAAAAAAAGGTGGCATAATGTAAGGCACCACACACATTGTCGGAGGCAGGTTGTGTAGGCCTGGTGTGATTGGGTACCTGGTCATTCAACTTGCCTACCTTACATTTTTTATGTACAAATATAAAAAGAATCACAGTCTTAATTAATCCTTTTCTTTTTCATCTAAACCTGCTCTTGGATCTTGAGCCCAACCCATGTTTACAGGAGAGCATATTAGCTCATCACAAGTACAATAAGCTTATATGGAGTTACAAACGTGCCACTCAACCACAGCTTTTTCTTATATGTGAAAAACTCGTCTAGGTGAAGACTTCCCAGGAGGTCACCCATCCTGATACTGCTCCCACCTGAGCACGCTTAACTGTGGAGTTCTTCTCACATTAACTACAATTAAGCGCCCAAAACGCGTTATAATGGGGAAGATATCCACCTCCTTTTAAAAAAGGCTTAGTTCTCCTTCCCAACCGATATGAGATGTCACATAAAGGCTTAAAGCGAAATAAAATTTCAAATCATTTCTGAATTGTATTGTCATAAACCCCCTCCCCTACTTAAAGACCTTATTCATACTTTCAAGGGAACTAATTAGTTCTAAAAGAGACACTTTAACCATTTAAGAAACACACAAATAGATAGGGCGTATACGTATTAGCAGAAGTCAAAAAGGGATTGAATTCCGAACAACAGAATCTACATGCCCAATTAAATTGGGTCAGTTTCTTTGAATATACAGGTACATAACCAGATAATCACTGGAGAGTAAAACAAGATTTATTTGGGTACCCACTTTAATATTAAAGATATCAAATGTGTCATCAAAATATTAATTAACTGACTGACTAGTAAACCAACCCCCCCCCCCCCCCCCACACACACAAAAGGTAAACAAGTGATAAAGAAAAGAGAGGATAATATGTATTATAAATGCGTCATAACCATAGTTACCTAATTTGCGGTTCGATCCGGTACGGGTTCGCGGTTCGGATATGCAATTCGTTAAATGTAACGTATTCGGTACAGAGGGGGGTAGGCTCATTTCGGTACGAACCGGTATGGTGTACCATGTAGTTCGGTTCGATATACCCAAATAAAAAAATAACTATTTATAATTATATATAATTGTATATATATCATGTTAATTTTATAACTTTTATGTATAAACTATAAGTTTTAAGGATCAAATGTAAACTAGCGAAAATAGAGGGAGTTAATTGTTAATAAACACAAACTAATTTTACTATTTTTATTGCTTTTATGTAAACATTTATAAACTTTTATGGTCTAAATGTAAACCGGTAAAAGCTTAAGGGGAATAAATGTCAAATTAACCAAACTTTTTAAAACCTATATGCCGGCGCTTCCAATTTCCTCCTTTTCCGGCGAAAATGGCAGCACTGCTATCAAAAATTGACATAGCGTACCGGAGCGAATTGAAACATCAAATTCGTTTGTTTGGTGCGCCGTATCGGAACAAACTGGAACGTAGTGAATTTCGTTTGGGTTCATCGCGTACCAATTCGCGAGTCTTCCAGCGAATTCGGTAACCATGGTCATAACTCTTCATACAAAATCATGTAAATAGTCTCTAACCATCGAAGAACAATAATATCGAAACAGAGGCATAATCAATTGCACTTCCAAAGTCGGGGATTCCAATGATTTTTCCTTATGACCAGTGACGAAGCTTGGGCTTAGTCACGGGGGTGACCGAAATCACGAACCTAAAAGTTTTCCGGTTGACGATTCGGTTCGTGTCGGTGATTCGGTTCGGATCAGATCAAATAGCCCCTTTCAATTTTGAGTTTTATAAAAACAAAGCTGTTACTATTTTGTAACTTTTGTTTATAAAAACTGCAAGGTTTTATAAAAAAAATCAAACGATGAGGTATTATATATAAAAAAAAGCAGCGGTGACCGGTAGCTTTTTGAAAAAAATACATCGGGGTGACCGCGCTTAATACCTATAAAATATTTCAGGAAAAATCACGAAATTTACACTATTAACCGAAAAAACGGTAGTGACCGGGGCCACTCCCGGTCCCCAAGAAGTTCCAAAATATTTAATGTAATATAGTTGTTGTCAACCTTAAACATTACATCAACAATGAATCCAAATATTGTTTTCCATAGAATGTGTTAAATCAGTACCATGTACCTTGAAGCAATCATTAAGCGTTAAAACAGAAACCCTAATCTAGACTGTACTCCAAACATGAATGATAAAAGAAAACAGACTAACTGAGCCATAACAAAAAAAGAAATAACGTACCGAAGAACTAGCCACGGGTTTTGTTTAATTTTTTTTTTCTGATAGTCAACTTTTCCAGTTTGTTTTCGGTTACATATACATACAATAATGGATTAACCAGACCGTTTGACATATGAATAATTCTTATAATATTACACATATTGAACTATATTATTGAAAAATAATTATAGATATAGATAATATAGTTATAAAAGCTGGTTCGGTTTACACAACCGGTTCTAAATTTCAAACCATTAAACCACAGCAATCATCAACTAGACCATTTGGATCCTACAAGCCAAAATGCCAAACAAACTAACCTACTTTGATTTAAACGGTTCTATCAGTTTTCATAGTTTTTAAATAAGGGCCTGTTTGGTTGGAGGACTTCAAGGGATTTCATAGGATTTGGAATTTGAATTCCGCTAGTTGACTTGTTTGGTTGGTAAGAGAGGGAATTGGAATTGGAATTGGTTTCCAATCAATTTCACCATTTAACGGAATTCAGATTCCATCAATATTACAAAGGAAAGTTTGAAAACCTCGGGATTGTTCGTAACTTTACAAAAATAACCCTAGCTACCATATGTTCACTCTCTTCTATTTCACAAGAACCTTTGCTACGATGTTCTCTAAGTTCACACCCAACCTGCCATGTTTGATCTTCTTCTTCTTCCTGTTAGAAATCTCTTCCATCGTTGTTGTTAGTAAGATCAGCGGATTGTTGGTCATCAGCTAATTTCCCGATAATCAAGACGGTAACTGTTTTCCTTTTTTCTTGCTTACTAAATCATCGATTGTTGGTCATATGCTAATTTCTTGAATCCAGATTGTGATTTATTTGTTTAATTTTGATGATTTGAGATTGCCAACTGCAGTGTTTAGTTTGCGTTTTTATTATTTCTTCAATTGCACACCAGGTGCTTGACGTATTGCCTCAAAATACATTTAGGGTAATTATGTCTTTTTACTTGTTTTGAAATTCCAATTGCATTAACAAATCTACCAACCAAACACATTAAGGATTTCTAAGGAATTCATTTCAAATTCCAATTCAAATTCCATTTACAATTCCTTCCAAAACATTCTGCGAACCAAACGCACCCTTAAGACTTACACCAAAGAATCATAATAATTAAATGATTGTTACTGATGAAACTAGTTAATTAAATACCAAATATGAAGCCCAAGCCAAACTCCGACGCCAGCGTGAACCCGACTAAGATGACATGATCTTGCCAGAGTGGAGCAACGAGACTCTCCAATTTAGCAAGTAGAGCTGTATAAAAAAACCGGTTCACCCAAACTGGTTCCCAAACCAACCCAAACTGCCAATTTCAGGACCGGTTACCCTCAAGATCTACCAAACCGGTTTGAGGAAAACTGGGTTAAAACTGATTAAACCGGTTTATAAACTGGACCTAACCGACGTGACCGGGCCTGCCTATCTTGCTTCTAAACTGGTTTATAAACCGAACCAGTTTGAGTCAAAACCGGTTTTGACCAGCTGTTTGTTGGTTAATCGTTTATTTATTGGGTCATCAGTTAATGTTTTATTTAGTGTGCATGGAATAAGCAAAAGCTTCAATGGTTCAAGTTAATTTTGCATGGAAGGAATCTTGAAGACTATGCATTTATTTAATATTATGTCTTATTTTATTGTTTATTAGCTAGTTAGAATTGGTATTCTAGTTGACCGGATTTCAAGGATGTAAACGATGGTAGAAGTGTAACGTTAGAAGAATGGGTCAGTAGTTGTGTCGGTTCCTTAGGAAAGTTCAGTTTTTTTTCTTTGTTTGTTACTTTTCACGTGTCTTTTGTAAAGGCTATAAATAGCCTTGGATTTAGCAATAAAAGTATTGAGCTTAGAGTCTTTCTCTTCCACTTCAACATATTTAGTTTGCTTATTTCTTATTCACACAGATCATACAACAAACTTTGTTTCTTTGTGTTTGCTTCTTGTTTCTATCCTGGTCTGATATCCAACATTTGGTATCAGAGCTTCGTTTTGGTCGAAGGGGGTGCGATATTTATGTGATCGCAGGTAGCAGCCGAGAGTTTATGTTCTAGGGGATCAAGAGTGTAACATCACAAAAATTTGGTCCAAATTTGACAAATTAATAAAACTTAAGGACTAAAAATATTCATGGTATAAATAATGGGCAAAATAAGACAAAGAATGAAAATAACTTATGTTAAAGGAATGAAGTGAGGAGACTTCATCCCACATCGAAGGAAGAAAGAAATATAAAGCACTTTATAAGGAGAGAACATTCCATGGAAATGTTCTTATGTGGCCAACCACTCTCCCTAGTCCTAGCGGAGGGTGCGAAGCACCCGACGCGCATGGGCACGGGTGAAGGGCGTAATGTGGCGCTTTGATGGCGCACTTTGCACTTCGCATCGCCGCTTTAGAGCCGCCTTTGTATTTTTGGATGGTGAGACGAAATCAAAGATATGGCAAGTTACCAAAAGATCAGGGACTAAAAATGAACAAAATTAAAGTTTTACATCTTCGCGATACGTTAAGAATGTGAGTTGCATCTTCGCGATACGCGAAGATGCAGGACACGCGGCAGACCGTAGTGACACGTGGCAAGCCTACACAGCAACTCAGCGAAGCTAGTGCAGCTTCGCGATACGCGAAGTTGCAAGAAAATTTATATAAATAGATCGGCCATGGGGGTGTTCCTCATTCATCCAACACACTCCAAATCACATATACAACCTCGATAAACGTGCCATAACCCGATATGTAAAAATCCCGCCAAGTTTTACCTCGAAATGCGTGCCATAACCCTACCTAAATACTCTATGACTTACCTTCAAGTAGAAGTGTAGTCCAAGTAAAGCATAGGCATTTCGTTTAAATAAGCCATTCAAGGTAGGGGTTATGCCCGATTATTATATTATAAGTGGCTTAGACCCTAGTCAGGGATTAGCCCGTACCTTGATTTTATAAAAGTGAAAATAGATTTCATAAAGTCGAGATTATAGATAAAATAATATTTCTTTATTATATATAAAGATTTTTACAAATATTTCTTATAAGAAAAGAAATTTGAAATATACGTTTCTTCAAGAAGAAGAAACAAAGGTTATAAATGGTTAACAAAAGTAAGGACTAGAGGTCCTTATATTTTATAAAGAGATAAAATATCAAGGTAAAGGTTATGCAATCGGACTAAAGGTTTGAAGCTAGATCGTTGATCTAGTACTTATAAAACGTTATTCTCGTATTATAGGTTCGAGGTAACAAGACGAATCGGTGAGAAACACCAAACAAGAAGAGAAGGTGAATACGTCCAACTTTTTATAAAACAAGTCTTGAATATTTGCATGAGATTATATCCCTAAAACTTTATAAACAAAAGTAATGCTGGCCCTCAGGCTATTGTATACGTTTGTTTGGATCCTTACATATGTGAGTAGACGGTGGGCACACCGCACCACACTTGTTAATGCCTCCGCCACGTTGGGCCGAACCTAAGTAATGTCCGAGAGAGGATTATCTCGTGTATATTGATAGTTGCTAAGACCTCGATGCTGCGGTATCGCTGAGAGGTTTCAAGTAAAATTGGATGTTTATAATAGTAAATTTGACTTGGTTGTTTCCTAAGCCACGATGGGCCGGGTCATAAGATACCCGATGGGATAACCTAGTAACTTAAATGTTTTGTGTCAGCATGTTCACCAGCATGTGTTGCTGACGTATTTTTATAACTGTTTTACAGGTAATGGAGAATAGGTGTTTGGAGACAAGGAATAGCCGTTAGACGATTTGATGGCTCAATGAATATTTGATTATTAAAATAATGTAAATCTTGGTTTTAAATTTCCAAACACTTTTGTATAAATCAAACGGGTGTTTTAAAATCCCTTCTTATGAATATAATAATATTTTATTAAGTCTTCCGCTTTGAAACCTTAAACTCTGATATATTTACAAAACAGGTACCAACGTTGGGTCACACGCCTAGGCCCTGAGCCGGGGTGTGACAAAGAGGGTAGCAGAAACAAGTCGTGATTCAGGCCAGATCAGTGAGCTTGTTAACCCAGAGTTGTTGATCGAAGAACAAAGAAGGAGGTTAAGGAACGAGTAGGTGTTAATCAAAGGGTGTAAAACAGTAGATGAAAGGAAGCAAGGTGTTCACAGGTATTACTTTCAAGCAGTGTTTTAATTGATTATTAAACCTTGGTAGTGAAGTGAATTGCAAGAATGACTACACCAAAGGATCAAGCAGTGGCCGTTGTCAAGGATAACAACACCGTGTCTCTTCAATGTCCGATGTTGTCATCCACGAATTACACGGTATAAGCCATGAGGATGCGGGTCATTTTCAATGTTCATGGGGTGTGGGATATGACTGAACTGGGAATAAATCTGGATGCCAAGAAAAACTGTCACACCCCGAGCAATGAAGGCGGAAATGTCGAGGCGCGACATGATTGTTCATTGCACAACGACACTATAAAGTGACAATATTTAAACAACTCATTTAAATCCATATAATCATAAATAACACAACAATTGTTGATATGAAATGCCAAATAGATAGATAAACAAATAACTTGTTCTTTAATTTTCTAATAGCCTAAAGCCAAGATGATAAGTTTCTTCAAGTAATCCAATCAAGCTAACATCAAACCTGTAACATTGCATAAAATAGAGTTTGTCAACACAAAAGTTGGTGAGCAATTTTCATAGTTTTGGACAATAAGTATATAGTATGAAATCCACAACTAGTATATGAAAACAATATATAATAGCAACAATTTAGATAATAAAACCGTCAATAAGAATACATTGACGACAACTAAGAATACATTGACGACACCTTTCTATATGGGGGTACCATATATACTCGAAATTAACGTATGATCATACTTTGATGAGGCTACCCGCCTTAGCATTCAAGAATTTGCACATAATCATACAAAACATATAACACCAAATCAAGCATTTATTTAAGTAAACATATACAATAAGTGTTGTGGTTTAAGACTCAAGTATAAATCATTTGAATTTGAATAAGTATGCAATGCCACCCCCAAAATGAAAGATGGAAAATGGGGGATGAAAAAGTACTCACATTAACAAGTAACTTGAAAGATAGTGTCGTGAATAATCGGAGAGATCGGTTTAACGAGCAAGACCTATATTAAATGGGTCTTGTGTTAGTCGGTAGTCTTGGAAGGGTTTAAAATAAAATACATGACAAATAAAGTAAATAAATAAAGTTTAGGGTTTAAAATGTAAATATTTGAGAAATTAAAGAAACGAGTTTTGTAAAAAATAAGTTTACTCGAAACCGGGTCTCGGTATTCTATTCATTAGTTTTTTTTTGCTCAACCTATGTTAAGTAATAATGTGGGTTAAAATGCAATATTGCAAAACCCTTGGTTATAAGAATACCAAAACGAGGTTTAAACGAGTGTTCGGGTTTGTTGGTTCGAGACTTGATAATTGACCAAGCTCAAAGTTAACTTCCCAAAATAATAAATGTTATGAGATAACTCAATAAAATCAAAATAGACTTAACCAAGTATGTAGTTCTATTGTGAAGAACCTTAACGTTCGTTAAGCGAGTATACGACTTTATCGGTCCAAACTTGTTATAAGATCAAGTTGGTTACCGACGTGCCAAGTATGTTTAGAAATTAACTAAAATTGTTTTAAAATATAATTTTGAAGAAAATATGAGTTTTGGTGGCTAAAAACACACTTGTGTGTCTTAAGCGAGTGAACTTGGTTTAGTTCGGTTTTTGGTTCGGTCCTTGACTCGGGATAAGACCGAGGATGGTTACCACATACCCAATTACCATGGAAATTGTAAAATAACTTATAAATAATAATAATCAAGTTTATGAGATAACTCAAAGTTAACTTCTCAAAATAATAAATGTTATGAGATAACTCAATAAAATCAAAATAGACTTAACCAAGTATGTAGTTCTATTGTGAAGAACCTTAACGTTCGTTAAGCGAGTATACGACTTTATCGGTCCAAACTTGTTATAAGATCAAGTTGGTTACCGACGTGCCAAGTATGTTTAGAAATTAACTAAAATTGTTTTAAAATATAATCTTGAAGAAAATATGAGTTTTGGTGGCTAAAAACACACTTGTGTGTCTTAAGCGAGTGAACTTGGTTTAGTTCGGTTTTTGGTTCGGTCCTTGACTCGGGATAAGACCGAGGATGGTTACCACATACCCAATTACCATGGAACTTGTAAAATAACTTATAAATAATAATACTCAAGTTTTACATTCAAAAAGTTAACAATAAAGCTTTTAAACGAAAGTTCGGTTTTTGGTTCGGTTCTCAACTCGGGATGAAACCGAGGCTAGTCACCACATACCCAATACCATGGAACTTGACAAATATGAACAATAAACTAAAATATGCCGAAGTTAAGCAAGTATAACAAGTTATATGGTTAGATTTGTTAAATATATAAACAAGGACTACAAAGTCCTCCATGTAACCTTGCCTTACTAGCCTGACATTTCAACCGGCCGAGACCGGAGAAATGAAAGATCGAAGGTAAACAAGGAGTGTATATTATATATATGTTGTATATGTTGTAACATCAAGCTTTAAGTATCGAGAAGTTAGTTAAAATGAAAGTTTAGATTAGTTTGACCTTGAGAGTCAAACTATGAAGAACAACCTTAGAATTCAAGAATTTGAAAGAGAAATAAGGAAATGAGCATTCACAAATGAAGAATATGGGTGTGTATATATAGGGTAAGTTGAATGGGTCTTTCATAAAGGGTGTTGCATGAAAATGGGTTGGTTATAGACCCAAGAAAACACAAACTACAGATGGGTCCTTCAAGTCTCCATTTTGGTAGTTTTTGTCCCTTGAGTTCGTTTTGAGCGTTTTTGGGGCATTTTAAGAATCGAAAAGGGTGTTTTTTTTGAGATCCGACAACTATAAAACAAATATGTAACATAAAATTCATCATTTTGATAATATCGAAAGGTTCGGGATACAAAACGAGTCGGGTTTACATTAAGAATACAAGTATAAAATAACCGGAATTGACAAATGTCACAAGAACAATCTTGCAATGGCTCTATTGTTCCAATCCATGCCCGAGGAACAAACATTGCAGATAGGAATCACAAAACCGCAAAGGAGATGTGGGATGTTCTCAAAACCCGTCATTTGGGTGCGGATCGGATCCGGGAGGCAAGACTTCAAACTCTAATGGCAGAGTTTGAAAATCTCAGGATGAAGGACCAAGGTGTTATCGACGACTTTGCTAACAAGTTGTCCAAGTATGCTTCTCGAGTCGCCTCACTTGGCTTAGTTATAGAAGAAACAAAATTGGTTAAGAAATTTCTTAACGATTGCCTAAACGTTTTATTCATATGGTGGCCTCTATAGAACATGTTGCAGACTTGAAGGAGATCGGTTGTGATGATGTTGTAGGTTGACTCAAGGCTTATGAAGAAAGAATCAAGGATGAGGAGACCCAAACCAATCAAAATCAACTTTTGCTTGCAGGTACAGATGAAAAAGCAAAAGAAAAAGAGCATATGTGCGAGCATTGTGGTTATGGAAACTCGAACCGTGACAACTATGGGCGTGGCTAAGGTGGAGGTCAGGGTTCCAGTAGAGGTCAAAGAGATGGTCGAGTACAAAGGGAAAAGAGCCACGTGAAGTGCTACAAGTGTAATGAGTTCGGGCATTACATATCGGAGTGTCCGAAGTGGGAGAAAAAGGAGGAGCTAAACTTGAACAAGCACAAGGATGATGAATCGGCGTTGTTCTAAACAAGTGGTGCGAGCAAATGATTACGGGTAATTGTTGGTTAGTCGTTTATTTATGAGTCATCAGTTAGGGTTTTATTTAGTGTGCATGGAATAAGCAAAAGCTTCAAGGGTTCAAGTTGAGTTTGCGAAGGAATCTTGAAGACTATGCATTTATTTAATATTATGTCTTATTTTATTGTTTATTAGCTAGTTAGAATTGGTATTCTAGTTGACCGGATTTCAAGGATGTAAACGTTGGTAGAAATGTAACGTTAGAAGAATGGGCCAGTAGTTGTACCGGTTCCTTAGGAGAGTTCAGTTTTTTTTCTTTGTTTGTTACTTTTCACGTGTCTTTTGTAAAGGCTATAAATAGCCTTGGATTTATCAATAAAAGTATTGAGTTTAGAGTCTTTCCCTTCCACTTCAACGTATTTAGTTTACTTCTTTCTTATTCACACAGATCATACAACAAACTTTGTTTCTTTGTGTTTGCTTTTTGTTTCTATCTTGGCCTGATATCTAACACTGTTGACCAAACGGGTTCGGTTTATATACCGGTTTGGTTTGGGTTTAAAACCGGTTTTGTACACCTCTATTAGCAAGTGCTAAAAAACCCAAATCTATATTCCAAAAGCTTGGACAAGCCCACTTACCCAACTGGCTTGGTTGAATCATAAACTTTGGCCCATTTTGAAATCCCTTCAAAAAGTAAAATGCTTAAAGCCCAGTCCAGTCATCAATATTACCCTAGGGTTTTTTCATCAATAAACACTACACACTACAAGGCGGCAGAGTTGTTTCTCTCAGTCACAAAAATCTTGATCTTCTTTCGTTCAGGTACATTTGCTCTTCACATGTGTTTTATAATTAGTTTGTTTAAAACATATGATTTATGTTTTTTGTTACTGTTTTTTATTTAAGGATTTGTTATTGCTTGACAGAGAAGCATGTCGATCGGAGAGCTTGCTTCCACTTATGCTACTTTGATTCTCACTGATGATGGCATTACTGTCACTGTTAGTAATTCATTTCTTATGTTTTCATGTTGTTGATGAAATATTTAAATTAGGAAGCATGATTTGGATATTTATATAATTGTTGTTTGCAACTTGTTTCAACATAATATTATGTGTTTAGGGTAACAAATGAAGATTGTAGAGAGCCCTTGAGAACATTATTTTCTAATAGTTAAATCTTTTCTTAAATTTTCAAGTGAAAACAGTATTTCAAATGCCAAAAAGTGAAGCGGCTGTTTTTGTGACCATGATGGATAAACAAATTATGGTCAGGAAAGCATTGGCTATAATTTGATGTTTATAATGTTGTTTTCATTCGAAAGGATGGAATAGATTAATTGATTAGGAAATGAGTGTTGTATTTGGCTCTAATCAATCTTCATTAGTCATCATAAACTACATTTTTTCTTGTTTTGGAACCAGTGGCAAATATGGTACTTGTTTATTTGTCATATTGAAGGCGTTAATTTTGTGTTGAAACTAATTACGAACTAATTTTTTGTTTGCTTTTGTGTATTTTTCAGGCTGACAAGATCGCTACCATTTTGAAAGCAGCCAATGTTGAGTGTGAATCCTACTGGCCAAGTTTGTTTGCCAAACTTGCGGAGAAGAAAAACATCGGTGACCTTATCGCAAACGTTGGAGCTGGAGGGGGTGGTGGCGGTGCACCAGTTGCGGCTGCTCCTGCTGCTGGTGGAGGTGCAGCTGCCTTCGCTCCTCCTCCGGAAGAGAAGAAGGTGACGTTTATATTTTGTTTATATATATTTTTGGTTTTGATTAATTTGGGTTGCCTAACGGGTTTTTTGTTTTCTGTTTATACAGGAAGAGCCCAAGGAAGAGAGTGACGATGATATGGGGTTCGGCTTATTTGATTAGACGGCTTTTATTTGTGTGTTTTAGTTTAAACAGCGTATCGTTTGCAAGCCTTTGGGTACTTGATCTTTGATCTGCTACCTATTTGTTTTATGTTGTTTAGAAGTCTATTACATGGTATTGTTAAAAACATTTTTGCTCCATCTTTTTTTCTATATTGTCTTGAGTTCAGCTCTTTAATATTAAACATGGATTATGTCAACATTTTTTAGGTCTAAATCACATTTTCTTCTTGACTTTTTTCTAGTCACTTAGATCAACATTATGAACAATTATTTCACAAGATTGTTTAAAACACTTTAATCACATTCAAGTTTAGTGTTAAGTGTGTTACCTTCTTAGAAGTAACATGACATCTAGCAAAAGCGTTTGCCTCACCTGTAATTTAACGTTTGTACTTGATAAGTTGATTCGACTTTGTTTAAAGAATGCCTCTACGAACAGTGATGTCATTCTAAAAATTAGATGATGTGAGTTTAAAGTAAATCCCACATCCGGCTTTAACAGAGAAAATGCTGGGTTTATAAAAAATGTCATCATCAATTTTTATCAACGTGTTCAAGCGATTTTGACTACTTTTTGTTGTGGATGAAGGAACTTTGCTGGAAACAATTTAGTTGGTTTACCTTGTTTAAAGTCTCCTACTGAGTAATCAAAAGCATGCCACAAGCTCATTTCGAGCAAAACAAACAAATATTTGCCTGTAAAAACTCAAAGTGATAACTAGTTGCACTCTTCTTATGGGATGCCATATTAGACTGAATGTTTGTCACCAAAAAAGGTCCTTTTTTTTATGGAGTAATGTTGGACAAGACGTTAGAACTGGTTGAACAAATGAATAATAGAAGCCATTCGTTTGGTTTGCTTCGATAAATAATTGAATATTACATAAACGATTAACTGAATTCATCTTTTATGTATGAAGTATTTAAATATATTGTATGCCACTTTATAAGTTTTGGGTTCCGGTTTTCCAGCTCAATTCGGTTTTACTAATCGGGCTAGTAATTTTCAGGCCAAAGAAATTTGATGCATGACATTTTGAAATTTGGCCTTAATATTTTTGGAAATAAAAAAAAGTAATAACCAATAGAATATTGTACGCTTTGGGCAAGAATACTAAAAACTAATAAAAAATACTCACATTTAAAATAATTTAATTTCATCCAAATCAATAAAACATAACCGATTAATGTTAAAAATAAAACAACTATCCAAGTTTATAAAACATAAACAATTCAACAAAAGAGTAATTAAACAAATTGGTTTTTTCACAAAATACAAAACTGATATTTCGGCATTTACTAAAACTTAAAACCGAACCGCTGAATTCTAATTCCGTTTGTCTTTATTAGTTTTCTCGGTTTTATGTTGGTCTTTTTGGTTTCGTCAACTGGCATCCATCCGCTTTCTAAGGACATAATTGATAAATGGACCCGGGTTGGGTATTTGGATCGCTTTATGCATTCAAACCCGACTCGAACCAACCGGGTACCCGCCAACAATAACTACCCCTGCCACATTACAACAGAACAGGGAGATCGAGAAATTGAGAGAAAGAAATAAAAATGGCGGTGATGGAGAAGCTTAAAATATTTGTAGTTAAAGAGCCAATTGTTGCTGCTTCATGTCTCATCGGTGGCGTTGGTACATTCGCATTTCATTTTCCCCCTTTTATTATTATATTAACCCTAATTTTATCAATTGGATGCAATTCGTTCAATAATATTATTACGATCTATGATTATCATTAATCTGTGTTTCATCATCCTGTTGTCATTATATGTTATCGGTTCAGGTGTACATAATTGAAAGCTTTTATTGATTATTAGTATGATAGTATCCTCTCGCCCAAAATTTATGATAGGGTTAGAACCGTAAAGAGATGAAGAAGATTTGACTCAAATTCTGAATACCCTCCGGTAGTCGATTCATTCATTATATAAACAAGACTTACAAACTTGACCCCCATAAATAAAAACAATCCATATTACACCCCTATAGAATGCAAAGTATTTAAACCCGAAATAAACTAAAACGACACGTATCAATTTAATTTCACATTTATGTCTAATCTAGACCCAAAGTGTCAGGATCGTGGTGCCCGAACCAAGATATGTTGCTGGCCCGCATTAGACAAGCCCGTTAAGGATGGCCAATGCTGCCAGCCACTTGTTGTAACCACGAACCTGGGTCGTGTCGGGTTGATCATGTGGATTGAATTAGATGAAACAGCGGAAAAAGTACTTTCGATACATTTTGATCAGAAAAATACAAATTACGTTGCATGGAAAAAAGAAATTTACTAAAAATATATATATAGATGAATAAATGACGAGAGACATAATGTGTAAAAGGCATTTTAACTTAAAAAGATATGAAGTTTTATATTACGTGGAGATGACTTAGGGACCGGGCTTTAGGGCCTGCACACCGGTCTTAACCTGTTTTAGAACCGGGCCTTACCCGTGATCAGTCTTGTAGCAGGGCTTTCAACTTGAATTATCAAACTGATTTATCGATCTTAGAAAGTGTGACTTATCTTGGGAGTTTGATCTACTTTGATTCTATTTTCTTGATAACAATCAAGTTTTTTTTTTTTTTTTTTTTTTTTTGCAAATAAATACTGTTTTTTTAAATGTATTTTAATTCACCTACTTGTTATTGTTACTTTTAGGCCTCTTTCTTCCTGCTGTGGTGAAACCTATGCTGGACTCATTTGAACCATCCAAGCAAGCTCGCAAACCTGTGTTAAACGACGTGAGTATTACATATTGGTTGTACACACACACATATAGACGTTCAATACAGAACCAATTTGAGAATTGCATATTGGTTGTACACGTATATATATACATATAATACACATGAATACATATGTAGTGATACAAGCACACATAGACACATGTAAACTTGTGTTTGTTTATCATTGCATGAAACATGAAACTGACAAATGAATTGCATAATTTGAGTTTTTATTTTAACTGATAATCGACTAAAACAATGCAGGTGGTTGCAGGTATGACTGGTAAAAATCAGTGATAATATAAAGGGGAGATTTCCATCCTCAAGTCTTCAAAAATAAACAAGAGCACTATTGTTTAAGGTAGACATTAGCTGTTCTTTTTCATATTTGTTTTGTCCTTCTCATGTTCATATCATTATGAGTTAATAAAATCTTAATTCTGTAAACATTATTTTTTTTATATATTTTTTCCGGTTAAACTTCAAATACCATCTTTCCCTGCTTCAGTTTTATGTAAGCCACCTGCGTTCAAGCTTAGTTCATATACTATAGTTTGAGTTTGAGTCAGAGTCAAACTAGAGTTTTGTCGCTTCACTGTATAAGTTAACTTTTTAGTAAAGATGCAGTTAAATAATTTTAAACTTAAATAAGGGTATTCTTATTTCTTAGGATCATTTTTTGTTTACGATTTAATTGATTTATTGGTAGTTTGCATTGTATGTTTCTATTTAACTACAGTTTTAGCAATAACAAAAATATAAAAATGTCAAAAAATCAAAATTTGTTTGATTTGGTGTCATTTGTGCTTCAAAGACCTGCAGCGTTTGTTTTGAAAAAAAAAACTCATCAAAACTTATTTATCAAATTAGTAATTTCATTGCAAAAGAAACATGGATTATTTGATACATTTTTAAAATCATACATATAACAACGTTAATTTGGACAGTTTTATTTAGTTGATACCGAGTAGCGTGATGCTCTCGTCTCGCACCTGCATGTGCTTTATGCAAGTGAGGCTTAAAACATGTCAAACAAGATGAATGTAAATTGTTCAAAATGTGTGTTGGACACCATTTAATTGATGTCACAAAAAAAAATGAAACCTAAACATGAGACTAAATAATATAATATATTCAGGGGTAATGTTGTATATATCTAACTACCTTTTCTCTTAAAAAAAAAAGAAGTAATTTAAAAAATTATTGTGTGAAGGGAACAGTAGTGGCTTTTTCAAGCATCATTCCTGCACTAGTTGGGCAAGTTGAGCTCACAAAACCATTTACCAGATGCAGGTATGTTTTTAGATCATGACACGTGGCCAAATTCATACTGTTTAACTTTAACGAGGCTCGACTGCTGAGTTGTAACTCGTGGCCTATGTTAGCATACGCCCATTGGTTGTCTCTAACGTGTTTCTGCATCCATCGACCTTTCTTTTCTTGTGCCACGTCATTATTATCTTCCACAAAAAAACCTGGTACTTTTGTAACTAGGTCATCCGAATTCACTATTCGTAGAATCTTCGTTCCTTGTCGTTCTAGATTCTGTCTGAAACTCTTGTTTCCAACCCGAGGGCCACCGAACGAGATAACAGAGAGATGTAAATCGTGTTTGATGGTGGTTTTGAGGTCGTAGGCAGCTAAAATTGCTAGTGAAGCTCCTAACGAGTGGCCGGTGATGGTTAAACTTATTGGCTCATTGTTATATTTCTGAACTAGTCTTGAAATCTCGTCTCGTAGTGATTGTTGTAAGCTTGGACATACTGATGTGCTAGAAGTGTACAGGCTTAAAAAGCCGGTTTCCACCATTGAGCCGTCATCATTGGCATTGCCAAACGGGCAACTTGTCAAAGTAGCTCTTAGATTCTCGAGCCACTCTGTACAAGTTGTGGTCCCACGCAATGAAATGACTATGTCTCGTCTACCGAGCCTCGATATCTCCTTTTCATCTTCACAGACTGCCACATAGCCAATCCAACTGGATCGCACTCCCATTTGACCAGTCCAACGTGGCATTGGAATTGATGACGTGGCATGTAAATTTTTGGTCACACAGTACCCGCTTCCATAAACACCAGCCCCTTCCAACATCGAGTTGCGTGCGTACCGACATGTGGCGTAACTTGGTGATGATAGATCGGAATCGAAGCATTGGTATGCCGCCTCAACAAAACTCCCGTACCGCATGATCTCACTGCGTAAACCGTCATCAAGTGGGTCCAACAGGCCTTCCCAGTCTTGGGACCCATGGTACTCCTTCCATCTATTACGGAGCGGATTCAATAGCCTTGTATGACAACCTTCTCTAGAATCATTAACCAATCTTTCCCATTTAGCGGGAGCTTGAGTATAACCACCGTCTTCATGGGAATGGTGCAATGCGATTGACACAATGGCTCTAGCGGTCGGTTAACCATCGGTGTGAATGGTTGAACCGGGTTGATACCAAGTTTCATGATTCTAGGTTGCAAAGTTAAAACTTAGATTTGAAGTGGTTTTGTGAGTGCAGTGTGTAGGGAGATATATAGTGGTGAAGTGTGTCATTAAAACTAACAATTTTGGGCTGCCCTTCTGTTATTTCTTTAATAAATTATGGATGTTTCTCCCTTTCCATAACAAGATGTGAAATCCATATGTCCAAAATAATTTATGACATGGGTCATGTAAGTAGGTAAATGGGACATAAACTCTTGTGCACACCAACTATTCTAATTAATCACATTTTCTTAAGTATAAGCATTGACATAATTTTATATTCTACTTGTAAGGTCCCTTTTTGTACACAAAACTCTAACAAGATTAAAATTGGAATTACAACTGAATTACATGTAACTGATTTGGTGTTATCGGACTATTTTTAGATCAGCAGAGTTGTAGACCAAATAAAAAGTTATTAAAAAAAAAACTTTGATACAGGTTAGGAGGTGTAGACTATAGAGTACACACTCGTTTAATGGGCACTACCCTGGCATGGTACCTTCCTTGTGGAGCCCACGGGGTAATGCCTATGGCTGGCTTCGTGTATGGATGATGAGGAATAATCTTTTAAAGTTACTAGACTTAACCAAAAAATTGCTAGTGATCAGTAGCAACTTGGTTACTAAAGGCCGGTAACTACTGAAGGTCGACCAAGACTAAAGGTCGGTAGCATATTTGATTAGCAATAGCAACTTAGTTCAGTGGTAGCAGATAAATTTAGTAGCAACCAGGATGCGGTAGCATCTTATAATTCGTTAGGATCTTAGAATTTCAATAGCTACTGAGTTTGCTACTAGATGAATATCATGATAGCGATATAACTGCATAGGATACAGTAAATTGTTGTAATTGTTTATAAAACCTCACGGCGTTTCGTCCTGATCAGTTTGTTGGTTCAGAAATCATTTATTTGGGCTAATTTCAATACATTGAGTTAACAACTCAAATTTCACTAGAAAGAAATATTGCTTGGTTTTTGAAAATTAAAAATTATTTTGTATCTTATTCAATTATTTGATGTCATTCGAACGAATTGCTTCAATATAAAGGTGAATTCCTCACACAGTTCTTTTGATATCCTAGCTATACAAAATCTACCATTTTTAGGATCTATAATATATATAACTAGATTTTATCCCCCCCGTATTACGGGGGTTGTTTTACATTTTCGTTTTCAATATTTATATATGTATATTTTGATTTTAATTTTATTTATTGTAAGAAAGTTAATAATTAATATACTTGAGGTTTGATAATAAAATTGTTTCACAAATAGATGATATGTTATAATCCGGTTTAAAAGCTATCTGGGTTTGGTGATACTCATTACCCGTTTATTTTCTTTATTATAAAATTATTTCTTAATTATAAATAATATCTTTTTTTTTAAATAAAATAGGATATTAATTTTTAGTATATCCCTGTTTTATAGGATTTTCATATCTATTTTATCAGATTAATTTTTAATATAATGAGATGCTATAACCCGTTTAAGAGCTATCTGGGTTTGGTGAGACCTTTACCTGTGAATTCAGGTCAAATGCGTGAGAAGCCTTCAGTTACAAATAAAGCAAATTTTGGCTTGAGAGAATGGTTGTTTTACATTTTTCCTTTTTTAATATTTATTTTTGGGATTTTAATTTTCTTTATTGTAAAAAAGTTAATAATATACTTAGTGTTTGATGATGAAAGAGTTTCATAAATAAATAATATGTTATAACCCGTTTAAAAACTATCTGAATTTGGTGACCCATGACCCGCTTGTGTTTTTTAATATAAAATCGTTTATTAATTATAAATAATATCTTTTTCTTTTTAAATTGGATATTAAATTTTAGTATATCCCTATTTTATGGGATTTTCACATCAAATAATTGGTAAGATTATTTTTTTTTAATTTAATGAGATGCTACAACCCGTTTAAGAGCTATCTGGTTTTGGTAAGACCCATACCCATAAGTTTGGGTTAAATCAATGAGAGGCTTCAATTTAAAAATTATTCAATCTGGTGGCTTCCATAAAAGGGGGAGCGACCACACCGCGACACATAGGATTTTAGGGTCTTTGTTTATATATATATATATATATAAACAAAGACCCTAAAATCCTACGTGTTGCGGTGTGGTCGCTCCCTCCTTTTATGAAAGCCACCAGATTGTTTGATTTTTTAAATGGAGTTCTCTCATTGATTTAACCCAAATTCATGGGTATGGGTCTTACCAAAACCAGATAGCTCTTTAACGGATTATAACATTTCATTAAATTAAAAATTAATCTTACCAATTATTTGATATGAAAATCCTAATAAAATAGGGATATACTAAAATTTAATATTCAATTTAAAAAGAAAATGATATTATTTATAATTAATAAACAATTTTATAGTAAAAAAAACATGAGCGGGTCATGGGTCACCAAATCCAAATAGGTTTTAAACGGGTTATAACATATCATTTATTTACGAAACTCTTTTATCATCAAACCTTAAGTATATTATTAACTTTCTTATAATAAAGAAAATTTAAATCCAAAAAATAAATATTAAAAAAACGAAAAATGTAAAACAACCATTTTCTTAAGCCATCAGAACTTTCTTACAATAAATAAAACTAAAATCCAAATATACATATGTAAATATTAAAAACAAATAAAGTAAAATAAGCCCCGTAATACGAGGGATAAAATCTAGTTTATTTTATAATTTAAAAAAGAAAGACTTGGCAAAACTCAAAAGAATTCCTAATCCTAGGAAAGGATTTGGAAATAAAATTCATACGGATTCTTTTAAAAAGTTTGCCTACCAAACACATCAATTTTTTTTTTAATTTATTACAATTCTTTTTAAATAATTTATTTTAAGAGGAAAAAAGACAATCAAAATTTGTGACTGAATGTGATATTCTTAGGTCCTGCTAGGGACACCAACTTTTTGCTAGAACACCCACCAATACGTCCCGTATAAGGTTTTTCTAGAAAAAACCACCAAATTTGTCTTATTATGTTTTTTGTCTTATTATCAGAAGGGACGTATAGCCCTATACGCCGCCTCTGATATTTTTTTTTTAATTTATTATTTGTTATTATTATTGTTACTATTATTATTATTTATTATTATTATTATTATTACTGTTATAATTCCGATGAGGGTGCTGTAATATCTCGGATTTTTCGTATTTGTATTCATTAAATCGATTCAGGATCGTACCAGCTCGCTTGTCAGTTCCATGTAGAAGTGATCTTTCTCACAAAATTAATTTAGTAAAGTTTTAAGTAAATGTTTTTTATATATAATATTAATTTCATTTTTACTCTTATTTTTTGTTTTATTTTTGTTTCAACTTTAATATTATGTATAATATTAAATCGATTCCCGACTTCCGACTCGTTGTTCAGATTCTGGTCAGTACCAGCTCGCTTAAACGTTTAATTTAACATAACCGGAGTTCTAAACATCCGTTTGGATCGTTTCCGGAGCATTAATTTCGTTTTTACTTATATTATCATATCTGAAACTTTAAGATATGATAATATCTTAGAACCTGAAATGTCATTTCCAACGACATTTTAGAACCTGAAACTTTAAGTTATGATAATATAAGTAAAAACGAACTTAATGCCGTCAGAATCGATCCAAACGGATGTTTAGAACCCTGGTTATGTTAATAACAACAATAAATAATAATAATAATAATAATAATAATAATAATAATAATAATAATAATAATAATAAATTAAAAAATATATATCAGAGGCGGCGTATAGGTCTATACGCCCCTTCTGATAATAAGACAAAAAAACATAATAAGACAAATTTGGTGGTTTTTCTAGAAAAACCAACCAATACGCCCCGTATAAATCTATACATGACGTATTGATGGGTGTTTTAGCAAAAGTGAGGGTGTCTCTAGAAAACCCCTATTCTTAACACAAATTTCTAATGAAGTTTATTTGTGCATACTTATCTACGCTATGTTTTTTTTTCAACTTTGTTAATTTCTTAAAGTTAATTTCAATAAGAGTAAAATATTATTTTCGTTCTTGTAGTTTACATCTCATAGCCCAAAATGGATATTTTAGATGAACGAGGCCCCCACGTTTTGTTACGCTTTTGGCCCATGAGACTATAAGTAGTAACTTTTTTTTGGGTGCTATTATGCGTTTTTTTATTATTTTTTATTTTACAGATTTGAAAAAAAAATATTAATTAACTAACCAACTCATTTGCTTTGTTTTTTAATGAATACTTTTGTATATTTTCATTTAATTTATTTATTTTCGTATGTGTGAAAAAGTTGTATATTTTCTCACTTTTAATTTATTTAATTTATTGATCTCTTAAAAAATTATTAATTAATTAAGCAACCTTTTTTTATATAAAATACTTTTAACACATTTTATAACTTATCTGTTTTTTTTGTTTGATTAAGTTATTTACTTTTATCATTTTACAATTGCTATAATCTTTTATACTTTTTTTTAAATATTAGAGAGTTATTCAAAGTTTAAAGTTTATTTGATAATCATATCCTTAATCTTGAGGCCTTGTTATCGATCGAGCAAGCGTTCACCGGATGCTCGTCAGTTTTATTTTTGATTGTTCAAATAACTTATATACTTTTTTTAGATTATTATTATTATTATTTGTTTGTTTGAACACCCTCATTTTCTTAATGAATGCTTACGAACAAGAAAACCTTGTTCGCTAATTTAGGAAAAAAATAAAGTTAAATTAATTTAAAAAGTGGAAAAAGTATATCTTTATAAAACAAATAAGTTTCTTAACTAATTTAACTCGGGGGGTTGTTTGGCAATTTCATACTAAGCTATTAAAAGGCTTGCGAATTAAGAGGCAGTCTCTGAAAGCTTACCACTAAGATGCTTTATGAACCATTAATATGTGTGTTTTAAATAAACCAAATATACTCTTTCTCTAACATGCATCCTTTTAATAAAATCATTAAGACACTATCAAACAACTTCTACTTAATTATTTACTTATTTGAACATCTAAATCATATATGTGGTTATAGACTTATGGAAAAAGTTAAAATACAAAGGGAGACAAAAATGAGAAGGGTAAGAAGGATTTGTGGTTACACAAAAAACCCTTAAAAAATTACAAAAAATTAATAAAAAAATCATAACTGAAAATATAAATAAAAAAAAAAAAAAAAAAAAACAAAAATGTTTCCCTCATCATTCTCGTTCTAAAAAAAACCCAAAAATACACAATGCAGAGACAAAAGAATAATGACGAAATGAACAAAGGACACGGTTATAACTAAAAAAAGACACAATAAATCGCAAAATATAACACAATGCCGAACAAAATATAACACAGTGTTAACTAATATAACACAATATCAAGAAAAAAAGACACAATGTTAAGGAAAAAAGACACAATCAATGACGAAAATAAACACAAAACACAATGATAAACAAAAAGACACAATGGTCTTTTTCACTCGACATTGGGTCTTTTTCGAGTTTTTTTTCTAGAACGAGAAAGACGGTGGAAACATTTTTGTGTTTTTACTTTTTTTGTTTTTTTATTAAATTTTGAGTTATGATTTTTTATTAATTTATTTTAATTTTTAAAGGTTTTTTTTGTGTGGCTATAAATCCTTCTCATCCTTCTCATTTTTGTCTTATTTTGTAGAATAACTTGACCCTACACTTATAGCTAATTAATGCTCTAAAATTTGCCTTTCTAAAAAAAATCCTAACTAATCTTTCCGTCTATCAAAATAATGTGTGTCTAATGCATTGTATAAACAAATGTTGTTGGAAAATATTACTCCAATCAAACCTTGTGTGTCTAATGCATTGTATAAACATATATTCTTGGAAAATATTACTCAATTTACTCTCGAATAATTGCAAGAAGACTAATCAATAGACACATGAACATAATGTGGTTTGCTCGATTTAGGTAATCATGTTATGTCCACGACCAAAAATATTTATTGATTTCAGTTATAGCACAATGTTTAGAACTAGATAGAAGTACTTATATGATAGTCAATTTAGGGTTTGACTATTAAATGCTTGCTCATGGGCAAACTAACTTCCACTCAACTTGTGAATGCCTATCTATTTTCTTTTAACAACATATCCTAGTTTAAAAGTAGATCAAATTTATCGTGCCCGATTCAGTTCTCTCAAAGGCCCCCCCCCCCCAAATGCCCGATTCTTTGTATAGTAAGTGTTTTGTAAAGGTTTGTGAAACGAAAAATATCATCTTCCAAATAGACTTTGCTTGTATTTTCAAAATAAAGCTTAATAGTTGGAATAAACGAATAGACTTGTTGTAGCATAAAAATGAAGCACTTGAAAATGTTATAAATGAAACTATCGTCTCGAAAAGATAAATCATTCATGTACATGACTGTTGTAGTATGTATTTTTGTTTATATATTTATTGAAGTTTGTGTTTACATATTTTAATGTTTTTTTCTCGGCTTCTTCTAAATCTGCCACTGTCCTTTGCTAAACCACAAGACTTTACCATGTATAACTATACGATTTCTCTTTTATAAAAGTTTATATATAATTAAAGATGTTCTATTCACATTATTTAAATGTTTTAAACTAACAATTATAGCAAGGATCTAGCCAAATAATGTGTTTTGTTCATAGATATGTCTATGATGCTCTTGAGTCACTTCCTTGATTATAGATATTGAACTCTGTATTTATATCATGTTATTAAGTTTAACTATTATAGATATTAAGTTTTAAACTTAATGTTCATATCGCTTTATATATTAGACATTAATTTAGACTATGACATAAACTACCTAGCCGGTGTAAGTTATGACATGAAAATTTTAAAAACTTAACTATAAATGAAAAGATTAAAGGAGGTAAACCTGTATGATCAATCCGAATGCAACCCCTTTAGGTAAATGTGATTGTGAATTTGACTTGAAACCGTTAGACTAAACCAAACCCATGAATCTTATATTTAGATTGGTGTTGTATTACCAAACCTATGAGCTTTCAGTACGTTATGGTTCACTTTCAATATAGCCATGGAAATGTGGTAGTGTCATAAAGTAAAAAGGAGGAGACTAGAAGTACTTGAGCAACTTTTTCCAAGAAACAAAATGCCTAAAAGGCAAAGACACGGTAAATGACAAAATGAATAAACAAACGAAAATATATCTATGTTATATAGTCATATGCATATGAAAATATGATCCCACCATGCTATATTGCTTGTTTATATTCATATTATTTAAACTCTTCAAGGTTTGTTTCATTCACTCTATAAGAATTTGCAAACATGTATGACCCAATCTATTTATATTTCTGTTTTTGATATATTTTTATTATTTTTAAATGCACTCGTACGTAATATGCTTTTCTGTTACCACAAGCCCAAAACTTTAATGACCCAAAGCCCAATAATTTAATAACCTGAAACCAAAACTTTTGTCGTATGTGAAGCCCTACAATACATCACAACATTAATAGTCTACTGTGCTTGTTTGCATTACATTTTTCTTATAGAAAAACGTTGGGAAATAAAACCGGAAATAATCACTATAGTGCGAGTTAATACTTAATACATCGTCAAAACTAAACCGGAACAAACATCTAGTGACGTCTTATTTCGAGTCTTCCTACATATATCAACGCCCATTTTTTCAGTCAAACATGCAATACATTTAAGGCGTGTTATAATTTCAAGGTTGTATTAGTCAACATCAGTCGCTTGAATACAAAGATAGAAATATTTCTAGACATTCATCAACTTAACATAAGGTGAAGATGTTTGGCCATTAAAAACATTTTCAACGTAAATTGTTGTCAACGTCTACTTACTTAGAAGTATATGATCAAAACTCTTAACATATATAAACAATGTAAACTTACATCTAAAATTCCAACTACACAAAAATAACGTGATACTAAAGGTTTAGGTTCGTAGTTATGCACTAATGATCTTTATTTAGTTATGACTTTTCTGACTATAACACCAGTCCAAATGATGCATCCTAGAATACACAACACTCCTCGTTTTCATTAAATGAGAAATTGAATTGTAAGGCCCCGAACCCGGTAGCCCTACTTTAGCGTCGGATTTACTCATAAACACAGTTCTTACAATCAGAGTTCATTAAAACTTTTCGCGGAATATAAAACATCAATCATTTGTTACGAAACATTAAATCTTTTCTTTGATACCATAACACAAAACTTATTTTTAAAACATCTTTTCTTCCTTCTTCAGATGCCAGCCGTTCAATCCATACCATGTGCCATCCTCATGCTAACTCTATAATCAGCTCACCTGCGTGCATACTAAAAGTCAGCTACGCTGAGTGAGTTCTAGTTAATCGAACGCCATACAATCCATACACATACATACGTATCCGAAGATACATATCCATACTTCACTAGTTACCCTTCTGTTCTACATACATACGTGCTACCATACATACATATCTACAATCACTAATCTCAGTCTACCGAGAGTACGTTCATAGTCCGCCGTCTATACCTGTACTCAAGGTCGTGAACACGTACAAGGTTCGCAGTCCTTACCTATGTTCACCATTTATGGTACGCATAAGGTCCGCGGTCCTTCCCTATACCATAGTACATCCACAACACGTACAAGGTTCACAGTCCTTCCCTATGCTACAAAATCAGCACGTATAAGGTTCACAGTCCTTTCCTATGCTGAAACACATCCACAACACGTACAAGGTTCGCAGTCCTTCCCTATGTTGCAACCTAATTCATAGCACGTACGAGGTCCGCAGTCCTCCCCTATGCTACAAATACAGCACGTATAAGGTTCACAGTCCTTTCCTATGCTGAAACACATCCACAACACGTACAAGGTTCGCAGTCCTTCCCTATGTTGCAACCTAATTCATAGCACGTACGAGGTTCGCAGTCCTCCCCTATGCTACAAATACAGCACGTATAAGGTTCACAGTCCTTTCCTATGCTGACGCCTATCTACATTACGTATAAGGTCCGCAGTCCTTATCTACGTTTACACATATCATCTACTTCACGTATAAGGCTCGCAGTCCTTAACTACGCCATCACCAGCCGAGTCTATGTCCGACAGAAGCTAGAAGGATTTGCCATCCTAACTTACTATGTCGAACGTAGAACTCACATGCCATTCGTGTACCTATTTTCACATACTTCTCATATACAATAATTACATTATAACATAAGAACACTCTAGGCGTTCTTTACATCATTCATTTAACAACCATACCCCTTGTCGACACGTGCAATATCCGAAGATCGTTCGCAGCCCCGACAAGTATTCATTTGAAATATTCATACATCTTCGATATATAATATTCGTACCTTTATTTTTAACCTGACAGTACGCGCAATATCCGAAGATCGTTCGCGTACCGACAAGCAATCATTCATATCTATCACACATATCACATATGGCATACACTTATCACTTAGGATAAATGTATTAACAACACATCGAGTATGCACACAGCCCCGAAAACATAACAAGGAAATGGGGCTAGAAACTCACCTGAACTCTGCTTCTTCCTCTGATAGTTGTAAATCCTTTCTTTAACTGAGCTCGGCTGACTGTATAAGTTACACGTATCAATACTCGCCTGATCTAATCTGGTGGCCTAGTAT